>NC_056736.1:375437140-375514640 GCF_019279795.1 Protopterus annectens | reverse complement strand
TGTTCCCACTTACCTCATTCTTTCTCATCACCCCTCCAGCATATGTTACCTACCTGAGGAAATTTCTTTGAAATTTTCTTGGGGTATAAAATAGCTATGCAAACAGTTCCATGAAAAAATCCTAAACCTTTTGGACTTTGTAACAGACTTGGGAGCCATACAGATATCCTCCCATTGTTCCTTTGTAATTTGCCTTTCTAGTCTGTCTTCCCAACCTTTTCTAATCTGTTATGATTATTTCGTATAGTTATCATGCAATATTTTATATAATCTACTAATTATCCTCTTTCTAATAGCAGCTTATTTTCTAGACTAATTAAATACTCTACTAGAGATGGATTTTCACTTATCACCCCCCATATCCCTTTCTCTTTGTTTGTATTCTGATATCAATTCTTGATAGGGAAGGGAGTGTTTAACCTACAGTCCAAACTTTTGCTTGGCCTCATCCCACTCTTTCACCTTTCCCTCAATAGTTATTTGCTCCTAATACCTTTGTTTCCTTTTCCAATTTTCTCCAGTACATTCCAGCTCCTTCTTGCCTATTTTCTATACATATCCCTACTGGTTAAACCTCCTTTCTCCATTCCCGTGTTGACTTAGTTTTTAGAATACTTTCTGTTACTTTATTTTATTTATTTATTTTACATTGGTTGACCGGGTTTGTCTGACTGAGCTGACAGACGTTTTTCAGCAGAGGCTCGGGGAGAAAAGTTCCACTAATTTTACAATAACAGTTTACAGAAGCAATAAACAAAAAAACTTCAAAATTTTACAAAAAAAATTAAATGCAAACAATAAAACAATGTCAGAAAACAATTTTGACAATAGAGGAAGAAAAATAAAATCATAGTATCAGTTGCTGCTAACATACATCAAAGACTGAGGAGAGAAATGAGAGATACATAAATTGCATATTTGTCTAGAAAATTTACCATTTATGGTTTAAAATGCCAGGTAATAGACTAGCTAAGAAAGCTAGAAACAGCTAACAGATAAGAAGAGAATTAGAGGTAAAAAAGTAATGGGCAGGTAATGGACTGTCTTTGGGATTGTAAGAATGTTTATGGAGGCTGAGTACAGTGGCATGACCAGTGACTTAAGTATTCTTTCATAGCTGCTTTGAATTGTTTAAGTTGTTTGAGGGACCTAATTTCTAATGGGAGCCTGTTCCAAGCAATAGAGGGCTGGTAGCTATAGAGGTTGTATCCCATTTTGGTCTTGGGTTTATAGATCCAGTAGTAGGTCTTGGTCAGAGCTATGGAGAGATCTAGTGGGAGAATAATGAGAGATGAGAGGAGATAAGTTAGGACAGTAGGAAGGCTGGAATAGGATGGTGTGAATAATCTGGAGATGAGAGAGAAGAAGCTGGTGAGGTAATTCTATCCAGTTTAAGTGTTTTAGTGAGAGACAGTGATTTGTAAGTTTGGTGTGCTGTGAATCTAGCTGTCTTGTTGTAGGTTGATTTTAATTTAGCTATGAGTGAGGAGTTGAGATTTGTGAGGATTTGAGAGCTGCACAGTAGGCTAGGTAGGAGGTAAGCATGAAAGACGGTTACTTTTGCTTCGTTAGTGAGGAACTGTATAGGAGGCCTATTTTCTGATGAGTCTTCCTGATACAATTGTTTACATGCAAGTCTAACGTAAGTTAATCATCTATAATGACACCTAAAAGTTTTGTACTTGATTCTACTGTGATAGGAGTGTTATTGAGAGACAGTATAGAGAAAGTGGATTTAAGGTGCTTAACATTTTTGGGAAGAATGAGTAAGAGTTTTGTTTTGTTTGGGTTCAGAATAAGCAGGTTGTTAGAGAACCTGGTTTCTACTGAGTTAAAGGATGCCTGAGTAGCTGAGATAAGTTCAGAGGGATAGTCAGCGATGGTGATGACTGTTGAGTCATCTGCATATTGTACAAAGGATGACTGAGGGCAGGAAGTATAGAGTAGATTAGTAAAGATATTGAAAAGTAGTGGGCCAAGAATAGATCCTTGGTGAACACCAATTTTAACTCTAATATTCTGTATGGTTGCAGTTATTCTCCTTAAGTATCTGCATCAAAAGTCATACTTTCTTCTAATTTCTCATACTTTCATTGTTTCTTCATCAATCCTTTCCATGCTGATATATGACCTTCTGTTTTTATTATGTATATCAGTCTTAACTTTTAAAGTATCATTTCAAATCAGGTAATCCTTAATCATTTTGTTCTATGGGGAGAATCAACTTATCCAACTTAACTCTTGCCCTATTCCTTCCTCAAACAAATACTTTCATCTCTTTATTGTCATCTGTAACTCCTCCTCTGATTGATAAAATATGTCCAACCTGTATATAAAACTAAGGGGACTAAAAATATTTCACTGCTTTTATCTTACTATCCATATCCATAACCAAGAGCTTCCAGTTTTTCATTTTTATATATTGTTTTTTTTTTGTTTAGTCTCTTCCCACATATTCATAGCAGCTATAAGAGAATCATTTTTAATCCATATATCTAAATACTTCATCTTATCATGTCCCCATAAATATTGATATTGCTAAGCCATTTCACATGTGGATACAAAATTTATCAGTATAGCCTTTGTGTTATTTTAATTTTATATCCCCAAAAGTCTTGAAACTGTCTCCAAATGTTCCTCCACACTAAAATGTCAATTGTTTGGATATTTTGAATACGGAATAGTATCATCAAGCTATCTTTTCTTAATTACTGTACTGTTTATGTCCCTGAATCCATGAGTCCCTTATTTTTCTTTGTGAAAAGCTCTAAATATAAAACTACTAACGAAGTGGAAAGAGGGCAACCTTGACTTGCTCCTCTGTTCAAACACAGCATGTTTGAGAGGAAGGCCCCCACCTTAGTTCTTACCTCTGACCCTTCATATATTCTTCTAACTAACCCTATTATTCCACCAGAGAATGCAAATGCTATGATTGCCCTAATCATAAAATCTCAGCTGACACTATGGAGTGTTTTCTCCAAATCAAGACCCACCAGCAATAGCTGTGTTTTCTTACATTCTGCCTCTTTTTGGATCATCATGGTTCTATTAATGTTGTCGCTTTTGTGTTGGTACACAAATAAATGAGTTTTCATGGGTTCTCTTTAAGCAGTTTTATTCTATACAAACACATTACTGTAAAGCTTATTTGACTATGACTAAGTAACTTATATACAAAGTAACTGCTGTCATCATACATGCTCACTCACTGGCTGCTTCTTCAAAATGGCACTAGGGATTGCACGTGTCTGGGATTTATATGTGCACTCACAGCCTCGCATGCTTCTTAAAGACATAGTGCACGCATGCTACACTCAGATCTACATCCTCCCTCTTTGAGAACTAGATCATGCAATTTGTCATAAGATATTTAGAATGCAGAAATAAATCACAAATAATCTAGAGACATGCATTATACAATACTAAGTACACATGTATTTACAATCAAGTCCATGTTGCTGTGTATTTCACACTAGGCTTAGAAACTTGTTCATATCATGTGACATAAAATTGAGAATCTGTTTTAGCAGCTAGAACAATCTCTGAAAAATGGTTGACCTGTGGAATATTCGAATTACTCTCTGGAACAGAATCAGACTTTTGCACATATACTGGTCTGGAAACAATGTCTGACTCAATCTTTGAGTTAGAATATACATCACAGATACAATGTTGTGATTGCAATGGTGATGATTCTGGTACAGAAGAAGATGTCTGTAATTCATCCTATACTCCACACCCTCGGAGCTTACCCAATAAGATCTCAGCTTGGCACAGATGCCTGTTATCTGTCCTATTCGATCAAAACCTTTCATTGTCTGGATTCGTACCATCTCTCCTTCCCTCAATGAACGAAGTAATCTTCTCAATCTTTCATAACTAGATTTCTGGATATTATGCTTCTTCAACAACTGAGCCTTGATGGTTTTATTGTTCTTAGAGTTAGGCTGCAACAACCTTGAAATAAGTAGCGTAGTTCTAGTTTGTTTGAAAAGTAGTCTTTGAGCAGGTGAGCCAAGAATATCATCACGAGGCACGTTTCTGAGATTAAATAAATTCAAGAATACATCGGTATTTTCATGTTTTGACTTTTCAAGTAATTGCTTTGCACTCTGTACTGCACATTCAGCTAGACTATTGGATTGTGGATATTCAGGACTACGAGTGACATGTACAAAGTCCCATTCTCTCGCAAATTTCTGAAACAGCTGGCTAGTAAATTAAGTACCATTGTCAGAATAAAATTTGTGAGGACTACCATGAACTGAAAAATGATGTTTAAGCATAGTGATAACAGCTGTTGAGGTTAAGGTTGGTAGGAGATCAATCTCAAACCAGTTCGAGTAAGAGTCTACCAAAACCAAATAGTGTTGATTATTCCATTCAAAGATATCAGTTGCGACAGTAGACCAAGGTATATCAGGTATTGGATTTAGCTGAAGTGGTTCCTTTTGCAGATGTGCTCTGGTACTATTACATATCGAACAAGAAGAAAGGACACTATCAATGTCTTTTGATAATGAAGGCCGAAATACTAATTATCTTGTCCTTCTCTTAGTGGATAATAAATCTGGGTGGCCACAATGCAAAATCTGAATATATTCATGCTGTAATGAAGCAGGAACAACAATTTTAGGACCTTTGAAAATAATACCATCTTCCATCAACAATTCATTTCTGTAGGGAAAATATGATCGCACCAAAGGTAATCCACTAGATTGTTTTGATGGCTATCCCACATTGATGTAGTGACTGAGCTTTTGTGAAATTTGATCAGTCATAGTGTGATCTCTCAACTCATCAAGTTTAGTGGTGGAAACATTATGCACTGACACCACATTAGAGTCAAAATTTTCAGCATCAAGCAGTTCTGTTGTACTTCTAGGTGATCTGGATAAAGTATCAGCCAGATAAAGCAATTTACCTTTAGTGTAGACCATTTTTAAATTGTACTTTTGCAATTTGACCATCATTCTTTGTAATCTCGCCGGAGCAGAATGCATAGGTTTCTTTAGAATAGTACCTAGAGGGCTGATAATCAGTTTCAATTTGAATAGCTCGACTACAAACATAATCGTGAAACTTGGAATATGCAAAAACAATTGCTAGTAGCTCTTTCTCAGTTTGAGCATAATGCATCTCAGTTTGAGTAAGTGACCTAGATGCATAGGCTACTGGTCTGCCCTCCTGTAGAACAACTGTACCAAGACCAAAATTAGAAGTCTCACAGGGTAGGACAACTGGTTTAGTCACATCATAATGCCTTAATGTGGGGGGGGGGGAGTTGCAATTTTCTGCTTAAGGTCATCAAACACCGTTTGATGATGTTGCAACCATGACCATACACCATATTTTCAAGTTAGCTGTCTTAACAGTGCTTTCAACTCACTGAAATCTGGTATAAACTTGCCCAAATAATTGATCATGCCCAGAAAACATTGTAAACTCTGTACATTATCTGGTGCTGACATCTCTAAAATAGCTGTTTGTTTGGTCAGGTCAGGTTTTAAGCCTGTACTTGTAAACAAATGCCTACATAGATTACTTCTGGAAGTCTGAGTTTGCACTTCAGAGGATTGAGCTTCAAATTTACTTCATGTGCTCTGTCTAGAACTTTTGTTGAGGTTTCAGTCATGCTTTGCTTTGCCATTGCCTCCAACTAGTAGATCATGTACTATTATGGCACAAGGATAACCTGAAAAAAATTATTCTATTGTACACTGAAAAACGTCACTTGCAGAATTTATTCCAAATGGCATCCTTAGAAATCTGTATCTGCCAAATGGGATACTAAAAGTAGTTAGAAATGAGGATTTACGATCAAGCATCACTTGCCAAAACAGAAAATACAGTGGTATTTGATATTAAAGCTGCAGTTTTCCCCAATTGTGCACATTGGATGATATGGCCTCTTTAATGCTTTGTTCAAATCTCTAGGGTCAGTGTGTATTCTGGTTTCATCTGAGCCTTTCTTGTGAGCGGCTACCATGGACGACACCCATTCAGTTGGTTCTGTGACTGGACAAATCACACCTTGCTGCACCATCTTTACTATAACTTTTACTTAACTTACAGTACTGTACACACTGCCACTACTGCTAGGAGCACACAAAATGTTCGCCATATTACTTAAAATACTGTCCATAAAAATGTTAAAGAGACATACCCACATTTAGAAACACTACAACATTACTTTCTATGCTATCAGTATTCTGGCAGTTGGCACTTTAAGTTACAGTAATGTTTTTTATCACAAGCAAGTCATAGGTGAAGGGAAACATATATCACGTCTATGGCTTAAAATTCAGTATTTTGAAATTCAGCATTGTAAGCTTTCAGTGTAACGAGATTCAGTCAAATGAGTTTTCAGTATTTTGAAGATTAGGTATTGTGGTCTCAGTCAAATGAAATTCAGCATTTTGAGTTTTCAGTCTTGTGAAATAGACCCGCATGGGTACATAATTTATGGCTATAACCTTTGCTTTATCTTCATTAACTTCATATCCTGAAAAGACGTGAAACTGTTTTAGAATGTTCCACAACATGGAAGAGATATCCTTTTCTGGATTAATCGAACACAAAATAATATAATTTGCATATAAAGCCAACTTTTCTTGATTCATACCAACTGTAACCATTAATTTCTGAGTCCCTTGTTTTCTTTGCCAGTGACTCTAAATATAAAGCAAATAACAAAGTGGAAAGGGGACACCCCTGCCTGGTTTCTCTGTTCAAACACAACATATAAGTGAAGAAACCACCTTCTTTAATTCTTGCTTGCAGTCATTCATATATACTCCCGGTTAACCTTATCATTGTATTAGAGAATATAAATGCTTCTGTTGCATACTCAAAAAATCCCAGCTTACTCTGTTGAATGCTTTTTCTGCATCAGGACCCACCAACAACAGTGGTATTTTCTTAACATTATGTTTCCTTCTAGATCATCATTGTTCAAATAATGATTTTTAAATATCTTTATTAAATTATCCATTAAGACACATGCAAAATATATTAACATAAAATAAAAAAAAATTAACATTTTTTTTCATTTACATACATTATATGTCACATATCTTTTTTCCTTAGCAATTATTATCAGTCCAAAATTGCATATATTGCTGAATTCCTGCCTTCCCCTAAATCTCACTTCTCCTCTTTCTGAACATTATTCTGCATGCATTGTTCCCACAATTTCTATTTATTTCTATGTCATTTGCTAATTCCCTTTTCTGAAGATCCCTCTTCCAGTTCTTTTATCCCTTTTATAATATTCAGTACTTCAAATACAGTTGTTTTAGACTTTGATTTACATTTTCTAGTAATTACTTTTTGGCAGAGAGCAGAATTAAACTTAATAAGGCCTCACTATGTCTAGACAATTCAGATCCTGCGTCCCAGGTAAAAAAAAATATATCCTTAATTACAGTCATTTGATCACCCAATATTTCTGAGACAGTACTCTGCAGGGAATTATTAAAACCTGCCAACTCATTACACTCCTAAAAGACATGTTTCCAGTTACCTCTATCTTCTCCATCACACCTCCATCATTTGCTAAACAATTCTTTGAAGTCTGCTTTGTCATAAAAATAGCTATGCAATCAGTTCTAGGCAAAGATTCTAAAGCTTCTGGACTGTGTTGGATAATTAGGAGCCATACATATGTTCTCCAAGTACTTTCTTGTAAATTACTTTTCCAGACTCTCCTTCCAGTCTTTTCTAACCTCCTCTGATTGATTCATATAATTATCATGCAATATCTTATATGCCCTACTAATTACCCCTTTTGTGACAACAGCTTCTGTTCTAGATACAACTCTACCAGAACAGGTCTTTCACTTAAGATTCCCTTATCCTTTTTTGCTTGCCTATACTCTGATATCAAACCCTGGCAGGGAAGGCAGCCTGTCGCTTGCAGTCGAAAAATCTTTTTGACCTCATCATACTATGTTATCGTTCCCTGTCTAGTTATTTGCTTCCAATGACTTGGCTCATTTGCCAGTTTTCTCCAGTAAATTCCAGGCCCCTCTTGCCTATTTTCTGTACCCCTACTTGCAGTCATCCCTATTGGCAAAATCTCATTTCTCCATTCTTGTGCTGGCTTAGATTTTAGAATATATTCTACTACTTTATGAATATAATATTCTGTATGGTTGTTATTATTCTCCCTAAAGATCAAATGCAAAGTTTTAGTTAATATTTATTTTTGTTATAATGATGCTCTTAACTTGTAAAGCAGGTCTTTGGTTGTAAAATGTATAATATTTACTTTGGTTACTTCAGTGGGTCTATATTTATTAAGTTTAATATACAGGTGTTTTCTGTGTACTGTATGCTGAGCAACTGAACAATTACATCATTTAGTGTCATCCAGCCCCACCTTCTGATGATCTAGTAGAGGGAGAAGAAATAGTTCGGTAGTGAGTTGGCATGTTTTCTATATTCTGCAGAAGATTTTATTCCAAAGTAACCAGAATGCAGCGCAGTCAGTCGTTCAGTTAGACAATGAATCCATACTTAAACAGTTATATTCAAGTGGAAGGTAACAAAAGTAAGATGGAACAGGATAACATTCTTAATAAGGTGTATAGTTTAGTGCTTTGCCACACTTTTAAGGAGAAAACTGTGGATGTATAAATCACATACATACTTGATTTGTTTGGACTACCTGGTACAGAAAGAAAGAAAGAAAGAAAGATATGAGAAACCATCGGTTAGCAAAGTGTTGGTTAAAAATACTTTGCACTGTTCAACAGACAGCAGCATCCTCTCAACTTCTTTGATAAGGAATTCTTAGTAAATCCAAAAATAATGTGAGAAAAAGGAGCAAATCAAGGGCACTTTTTGAACTGGTCTCTAATTTACTTAAAAAGTTAACAGAACAACAGTTTTTGTATTATAATGCATTTTCTGAATAATAGAAAGCATGAAACTCTGTCTAGCATTATCGACTGACTGCAATTCTCAGTGATTTACCAGAAATTGAAAACTTTTACTACGGGCAGGGCAAACCTGTGAGGCAAAATTGGGGACAGCTGAGAGGAAAGGACAGAAGGCAAAATGAAGTGCTCCTCTGTGGAATTAGCAAATGTAAAAGCTGTTAGTCATTCCAGTATAACATACACTGTATCACACTGTAGTGCCTGCTATGGAGCAATAACTTTACTGCATCTTCATTTTCACAGGTGTACAAATTGTTCCAAATGGTTTCATTTCAGAGTTAATTCCCTCGGTATAACATAGAAACACACCATACAGTAGGTCAAGTTATTGAGGTGATTTACACATCAATAGATTTCTCCCTACAGTCCATTGTTGACAATGATTTATTGTTTTTACATCTGTTTTATTGGAGTGTATGCTAAGCACTACACGTTATTAAAAATCTTATCCTGTACCATCTTACTTTTGTTACCATTCTCTTGAATATAGCTGCATTTATTTATTTTGACTTCTTGTCTGACTGAGCGACTGACTGTACTGCATTCTGGTTATTTTGTAATAAAATCTGTTGCAGAATACAGAAAAACATGCCTACCTACTACAGAACTGCCACCCCAATTACATTATCAGAAGGAGGGTTGGAGGACATGGAATTAGGAATTAATTGGACAATTGCTCAACATATAGTAAACAGAGACACCGGTTTATTAAACATAATGAATATAGATCCACTGAAGTAACTAAAGCAAAGCCTACACATTTTAGAGCAACAAAATCTCACTTTACAAGATGAGGACATAATTATAACAAAAAGAAATGATAAAAAATGCACTTGATCTTTAAGGAGCTGCATCCAAAATTCCACTCTGTCTTTATTTTTTGAACTTCCCACCTGCGTCATCATTATAGGTTCATAGGTGTTTACTAGGCTAATGACCACAAGGGCCTTTTTAAGCCTAGCCATGCATCCCAAATCTCTGACAAGTTTTGATACCCTTGATAATGTAAGCATGAGAATGGGAGATGAACCATTTACAGGTTACATGTGTCCATTAGAGACATAGGTGCCAAACCAGGGATGAATTTCCAGTTTCCCATCCAATTGTCCAAGTTGCACTTGAATTGGGTTAGGGAGGAACTCTGCTTCACATGGATGGGGAGCCTGTTCCATAGATGGGGCAGTGTCTGGGATACATACCTATCTCTCCAGCAGGTCCTATTTGTATCACAGGCAAGGTTTAAGTCTTTAAAATGGGTAATTCTGGTGTTGTTTATTTTGTGGGTATGCATGAGGTCCATTAGAGTGGAGTCTGACAATGCCATGTATGCCAGGCATAGATATCCCCTCAAAAGCCCATAGGATGTAAACCTCACCACAACAATAAATAGGATGTGCTGAAGGGATAGATTCCTGTCCCAGAGACTTCCCATGCTCTGGAACAAGATTCCAATCTACATTAGGCAGAGCACCTTGCTAACCCTCTTCATGAGAAACCTTGAAGAGTGGATGGGAAACAGAAAGTTTATCCCAGGGATCACTTCAATGGCTCTGCTGGACAGAGGCACAGGGAACTAATCTAAGGGGGTGGCAAAAGCCGACACATTCCGGCTAGGCTTATAAATGCCTTTGGGCAGATAGCCTAGTACCTACCTATGAACCTATGAACCTAGGAGACAGAATGCAAGGATAGGGCCCTGAGGTGGTCTGCATAGGACATTTTACTTATGCCCTGTATTCTTTTATTGAGAAACCTCTGTGGATGTTCCAATGGTTAGATATGCCTAGTTAGGTACATACATCACTTTATATTTTGAATTATAACCTTCTGCTTGTGTTATGTATATGTGCCCTAACTGTGTAACTTTAAACTATCTCTTCAAATCAGGTAATCCTAAACCACTTTGTTCTTTTGGGAGGATAAACTTATCTCAGTTAAAACTTGCCCTTCCAGATAAATTTCTTCAACTCTTTATTAATTATTGTCCACAACTTCTCATCAGGTTGATAAAAAATATGCCTGACCTGTACAGAGAATTAAAGGGACTAAAAACATTTTCACCACTTATATCTTACTATCCATATCCATAAACAAGACCTCCCAATTTCCTAGCTTTTGTATTATCTGTTGTTTATTCTCTTCCCACATATCCTTAGGTGCCATAATAGAAGCCCTTTTAATCCGTATTCCTAAATACTTTCTCTTACATATCCTCACAAATATGGGTATTGCTAAACCAATTCAGACATGGACATATAATTTGCAACTATAGCCTTTGTTTTAACTTCATTATATCCATAATAGGAACTGAATGTATCAAACTGTTCCACAACACTGAAATGTCCTTTTATACATTTATCAGGTACAAAATAATATCAGCTGCAAACAAAGCCATCTTTTCTTGATTACCATACCGAATATATCTTTGTGTTTCTGAGTCCCTTATTTTTTCCCAACAGTTCTAAATATAAAGCAAATAAAAGGGAAAGAAAACACCCCTACGGGTTTTCTCTGTTCAAACAGAACTTATCACAGAGGGACTACCCCACTTTAATTCTTGACTCTGATCCTTCAAATATCCTTCTAATTAACCATGTAATTTTATCAGAGAATGGAAATGCTTTAATTGCCCTACTCATAAAATCCCAGCTTACTCTGTCAAATGCTTTCTCTGCATCAAGACCCATCAAAAATATAAGTGTTTTCTTACAGTTTGCTTCCCTGTGGATCACCATTGCTCTATTAATGTTGTCATATGTTTGCCTTGCCTCAAAAAAACAAACAAAAAAACATTGATCCATATCTATCAGTCTTGGCAACACCTTTGCCATTCTTTTAGCTAGTGCAGACATAAACACTTTAGAATCATGGTTTAATATTGAAATGGGTATATATGAGGCTGAGTTTGAAGGGTCATTGTTCTTTTTGGGTAATGTAGCCACCATAGTTTTCTTCCGAGATGTTAGTGCTTTCCCCTTCTTTTAAAATGCTATTCAATAAAATCTTCCAGATCTTTATCACTTTATTCCCTCCTAACTTCCAAACTTTCATAGGAATACCATCTGTTCCTGGAGACTTCCCTGCAGAGTGATTATACATCTCATTTTTTAGCTCATCTTCTCCTGTCTTAGTTGTTGAGCCTCATCTTCCCCTAATCTTGGCAGAATTAAGTCTTCCATAAATATTGCCATTTGTGCACTTTCTTGGTTTCTACATTCCCCTGATTTATACATTTTTTTTATAAAATTTCAGAAATGTCTCTAATACCTCTATAGAATCTCTGGTTATTTTTCTCATCCTTAACTGCCTAAGTTTGGTGACAACCTTTATACTTTCTGTTAAATAAGTTGTTATGCTAAAAGTATTTGTGTTATAAAATTATCAAAGACTAGTTGCTTAACTGCCGCCTTTCTAAACTCATGCATATTTTCCAAATACTCCCTTATTTTCTCTTTAACAGTCTGCAAGTTGCTTCTCTTCTTGTTCTTTAAGATTCTACTTATCCGGCAATACTTTAACCTTTATCACCCCCCTCTAAAAAGTTCTTATTACTTCTTAACCATATCTCATTCTGTTTTATTTCTACCCTATTTTAAACTCCATTTTAATTTTATTTCACTCACTATCCATCTATCTCTTCTAAAGAAATTTCTATTTTCTCTATTAACTCTTGAGTAATTTCCACTACCCATTCCTTGAATTGCTATCTTTTTAACAGATGGGTGAAAAAGCACCAGTGCCTTGTTTTTACTTTATTACCCAGCATGTTTATCTTAATTTTTATTGGTTTGTGATCTGAATTAATTATTGGATTCATGTCATAACTTTCAATTAAATGCACATACTCTTGTGAAATATAATTTCTGTCCAATCTAGCCCAGTTATTGTACCTTGAAGAATAATAAGTACATTTTCTCCAAGTTTATACTAGTGAATTCATGCCTTCCATAGCAAATATTTTCATAAATGTTATTTTATTTATTTATTTATTTATTTTACATTTGTTGACCGGGATAGTCCGACTGGATACATGTCCATTTTCAGCGGAGGCCCGGGGAAAAAAGCTCCAAGATCACCAAATTAGAGGGAAAAAAAATACAGTAATGAACGTAATATAGTTTTACAGAGGTTACATACCTAGGCAAATAATAGTAGTTCTGGGGTAAATGAGAAACAGAGAGTAGGTCTTTGTTAAGTAATACAAGTAGATAAGAATACTGTTATCAAGTCATACAGTTAGTTACCGATACAATATTTACAATGATTACATGCCAAAACACATTAGAGTTAAACAAGGTAAGGTCAGGATAGTGCCACAGGTAAGCTAAAATAACTATTTTGGTCTCATTGTAATAGGTTCATAGGTAGGTACTAGGCTATCTGCCTGAAGGCATTTATATGCCTAGCCAGAATGTGTTGGCTTTCACCGTCCCCTTAAATTAGTTCCCTGTGCCTCTGTCCAGCAGAACCATTGAAATGATCCCTGGGGTAAACTTTCTGTTTCCCATCCACTCGTCAAGGTTTCTCTTGAAGAGGGTTAGCGAGGAGCTCTGCCTAATGTAGATTGGAATCTTGTTCCAGAGCATGGGAAGTATCTGGGACAGGAACCTATCCCTCCAGCACGTCCTATTTATTGTTGTGGTGAGGTTTAGATCCCTGGACCGTGTGGCTTGAGGGGATATGGTTTTCTTTAGGTGGAGCATGTCCATCAATTCTGGGTTGGACATGGCCTTGTATGTCAGGCAGAGATCACCTCTGAGTAGGCGGTATGCAACCGACTACAGCTGGAGTTTCTTCAGTCGAGTTGCATAGGGCATCTGCTTGAGGCCAGTGATCCTCTTGGTGAGGTACTTCTGTGGTCTTTCCAGTTGTTGCAGGTGTCTTGTAAGGTACATCCCAAATGGGGCACTGTACTCTATGATGGATCTGATGAGTGATGCGTAGAGGGGCCCAATGACCTCTTTCAATCTGGATGCAAACCCTTTTGTGATTAGGTGGGCCACATAGAAGGATTTTCTAACCACTTTGGCAATGTGATTATCAAAGGAGAGGTTACTATCTACTTGGGTCCCCAGATTCCATATTTAGGGGGCTACCACCTATGTGGTAGTTTGTGGGTAGTTTGTTTTTTCCAAAGGGGATGACTATGCACTTTTTGGCATTTATCTTGAGGCCATGGTTTTGACACCAGTTATCTGTCTCAGTGAGACCCTTTTGGAGGATGTCTGTGTCAGCCAGAGAGTCAAGTATAGCCCCTAGTTTGCAGTCATCTGCAAACTTGGTCAGCCATAGTCCTGTGCTTGCTGTACCTCTGAGAAGTATATGCCGAACAGGAGGGGTCCTAGGACTGAGCCATGGGGAATACCACTTGTAACCAGTTTAGAGTCAGACCTAGCTTCTGCAACTCTTACCATGTGGGTTCTGTCTGTGAGCCAGTTGGCAACCCATCTCATGATGTAGGGGTTTATGTTCAGGCTGGTGAGCTTGTCTATAATACCTGAGTGGGGAATGGTGTTGAAGGCCTTTGTGAGGTCTAGGTAGGCTGTGTGGACCACCTTTCCCTCATCTATAGCCTTGGTAACTGTCTCAAAGAAGTCCACCAGGTTTAGGAGGCATGATCTGCCCTTAACAAAGCCGAACTTGGTAGGGTCCAGTGTTTGGAGGTTCCCAATTTCTCTGTTAATGAGATCCATGATGATGTGCTCCATAGCTTTGCAGACCAAGCTAGTCAGGCTTATAGGGTGATAGTTCCTGGGGTCCGTTGTGGCTCCACCTTTGTGGAGCAGAATAACCATTGCTGTGCGCCACTCTGTGGGCATGTAGCCTGTGGAGAGGCTGAGTTTAAACAGTGTGTTTAGGTGAGGGGTTAGTTCATCTTTAAGCTCATGTAGGATGCTGCCTGGGACACCGTCCTGTCCCATTGATGCTGTGTTTTTGGCTTTGGAGGGGGCTGTTTTAACCTGAGTGTTTGTAATTTAGGGGCACTACATTCTTCTGGTATAGTTATGGACCCTTTTGGGGGTGAGGGGGGGTGAAGTTTGCACTGAACCTGTCTGTCAGGATGTTGGCTATATCGGTTGGTTCAGTGTATTTTGTGCCATTCTGCACTAACTCCAAGCAGATCTGAGAACTGCCACTCAGATTCTTGACATAGCTAAAGAATGCCTTGTGGTTATTTCTGGAGTCTATGGCAATTTTTCTTTTGAAGCTAGCCTTGGATGATTTTATGAGGGAACATAGTTTCTTGCTGATACTGATCAGG
The DNA here is from genome assembly GCF_019279795.1 of Protopterus annectens. Classification (NCBI taxonomy): domain Eukaryota; kingdom Metazoa; phylum Chordata; order Ceratodontiformes; family Protopteridae; genus Protopterus; species Protopterus annectens. The sequence continues at coordinate 375,499,430 of NC_056736.1, read as the reverse complement.
GATGTCTTCCCTTCTTGGGATTTTACTCTTTTCTGTACTAGTTTCCTCCTCCTATTGTATAGCTTGTTTATGGCAGGGGTCCACCTGACTGGTTTCCTTTTCTTGGAGGAGTGAGTCTTGGTTTTGTTTGGGATAGCACAATCCATGCATTCTTGTAGGTGCCCGTAGAGTGCATTAGTAAAGGATTTGCAGTTTGGACAGCATTATCCTTTAGCATGGGGGCTTTGAAACTTCCCACCTCGGTCATGAGTAATGTGAAGTTTGCTTTTGAAAAGTTTTTCACGGTGGTTTCTTTGACCAGGGGTGGTGGCGGAATATCGATATCCAGAGTGATTAGTTTATGGTCAGATCTAACCAGTGAGGAGTTGCCCTCTGGTGTGGAACACCAGTCGCCCATGTTGGTGATGACCAGGTCCAATATGTTGTCATCTCTGGTGGGGGTGTTGACCAGTTGATCCAGGGCATTTGAGTTTATAAATTCTAGGAAATTTCTGGCAAGGGAGTTTGTACTTGAGTAGTTCTCCCAGTTAATGTTTGGGTAATTGAAATCACCCAATATTTGGGTGTTTGGTAGGACCTTTATGTTTCCCAGTGTTTCCAGGAATGTGAAGTGGGGTCCTGGGACACAGTGGGTGATCTGTCGCAAGTTATAATTTGAATGGTCATTTTGCCCGTTGTTAGTTGCACGTGGATGATCTCTGAAACATCGTGCTGTGCCACTAACCTGGAGGTGTGGGTATCCCTGATGAATATGAATACTCCCCTGCCTTTTGTATTTAGGTCCGGTTTTGTGGCTGAAATGTATGGTGTGGGTTGTAGCCTGGTAGTGCTGGGGTGCTCTCTGGAGCCTTAAACCAGGTTTCTGTTACTGCACATATATCAGTTTTCTCCATACTGAGGAGTGCCTTGAGGGCATGCATTTTGAGGTTTAGACTTCTGGCATTGAGTAGTATTACCCTCAGTTTTTTGTTACTTGTGCTATTTACGGCGGCAGGTTTGTCTTTTGACCCTTGCTTAAAAAAGACACTATGGGGGGTGGCAAGAGCCTTGGCCAGTATTTGAAAGCCTAAGGGTGACTGGTGCAAGCTGTCTCTAGCGAAGCAGCATGGCTTGTTGAGCATGTCATCCCAGGCTGACAGACACTGGATCCCCTTTGAATGACACCAAAAGCTTAGCCAATTGTTGAAATTGATCATTTATTTCTCTGTATCGTGGTATCATTCTTGGTGAGGGCAGGATGCTACTCAGGGTCAGGGTCATACTGGCCTGGGCTATGTGATCAGAGAGCTCCTCCATGTCTCTTTTCATGTAGTCCAGGGAGGTACAGCTCAGGTAATTCACACCAACATGGACAATGACAGAGTCATATTTGTACTTGTTCTGGAGTGACCTGAGTGCCTGTGTTATGTGGCGGATCCTGGCACCCAACAGACAGCTAACAGTAACCTTCTCCTTGTTCAGTGTGCCTGACTATAGAGTCACCTATTACTAGTGTGCTGGGTATGTTATTTTGCCTTAAGGGCTGTGATTGTGTGGCACACTGGTTTTGTGAAGTATGTGTTTCATGGTTTGTGTTGGGGGGTGGAGGTTGCTTGGATGTCTGCTTTGGAGGTCTCTGTTGCTTTTGCAGATTTTTATTTAGAGCATCGGAGTATGTTTTCATGTATTTATGTGTGTTTTTTGGCAGTGCTGGTTTCATAGGTCTATGTGAGACTGGTGGTGTGATGCAAGTAATTCCCTTCTCCTCTTGACTGCCTAGTCCAGTCTTGGGTTGAGAAAGCTTAGCCTCCAGTTTGGCTGTATAATTGCATCTCTCGCATGTATTACTGTTTGGTGGAAGGAGGAGAGGGTTGTCTGTGTACATGAGGCAATTGTAACATTGCCTCAAAATGCCCAGATTCACCAGATGGACTGAAGAGTACACCTGAAACTGCCCTTTGGACATGCCTGGATAGGTACAGTGAACTGTTTTACTGGTTGGCTGGTAACGTTGAATAAAGAGCCTTGTCCTTCTCTACAGTATAGCGGGGTCTAGTAGAATTAATGCCTGGGGTACTATCTGCTTGTAATCTAACAATCCAATTATATTCTTTGGTCTCTAGATCATTATTTTTATTGCCCCCTCTCTTACTAGTATAACAAATGTCTATAACCCTAAATGAAAAGGTGTGTGCACTACCAAATTCTACATTATGCTTTGCAGTAGCATTTGTCAGTACACTTCTTTTAATATCTGATCTGTGTTCAATAATACGCTCACGTAAATTTCTACTTGATTTGCCAGCATAAAAACTTGGACATTTATCATAAGTAGCTAAGTAAACAATATTATTAGTATTGCAGGTTGCTGTGCAAGTAAAAGAAAAAGTTTTTTGCGTTACTGAATGTATAAATGTTTTACCTTTACAAATGACATTACATACAGAGCAGTTCATATACGGAAATGTGGCCTTTTTATTTAATTCTAGTCATTAATTCTACACTATTAATTAAACCTATTTTAAAAAGTATGCAATTGTGCCTTAAAAAATAAATTATATAGGCTTTACTTTTATAGCCTTTTTATGAGAGCATTTATTCTTTTAAATAATATTTTTTACTAATGAGATTATTTGATAATGATGTTCAGATGGCTGTTTTGTTATCATGTGACATTAATTTTATTTCAAATAGTAATGTGTTTGATGTATTTGTATCACACTGAAGAAGGAGCAATCCGAAAGCTTTGTGTTTTTGACTACGTTTCTACTGCTTTTTATAATAAATCCATTGGACGTAACTTTGTCGTTTTTCTTTGCTTGTTTGGACTTTTTTTGTGAATGGCAAGTGCATTACAGGTCTTTGTTTTCTCTGTTTTTAATTTGTAAAGTTAACAGCTTATCCTCAGTATCCTTCCTTCATTTTTCTTGATACTCAGTACAGTGATTTGCAGCACTTAATAAAGACTCTAAGTCCTTTCCTTGCCAGTCTATGAGCACTTGCTTTATTTGATTTTGTACAGGGGCTTGCAGACCCTGCACAAAGGCTGCTGTGATAGCTGGCTTAGCTTGCTCTTCTGGGTCTGGTATTCCTGAATGTCTATCAAATTGTGTTTTAAGGCATCTCAAATAGTCTGCAGGGGCTCTTTATTTTGTTTACATGCCTGGATTTTAGACCACTCAGTCCTAACTTGACGCACATCTGTAATCTTGTTTAACAATGCTGTTTGTTTATCTGTTAATGCATTCCCTATGAGAGTGAAATCTGTTATTTCAGACTTTTCCAGTAACTGCTTTCTTATTTCATCTGAAGTAACTACCTTCAGCAGTTGATTTAAATCTGTCAAAGTAGGATTGTAACATTCTATTATAGTATTTAATTCTTCTTTGAATTTTAATGGATCTTCTCTAATATTTGGAAAATTTGTAGGCATAATATGAAAATCAACAGGGGTCCAAGGACATTGAATAAGTTCCCTATTGTTAGCCCCCAAAATTTCCCTGAGAGATGCCAATAGATCCCCTCCAGAGGTAGTAATCTCTTGTTGTACCCTGTCATGTGAACATGTATGGTGAGATACAGGAGTGTCAAATACTAATGCCCCTGTTGGGGAAGTAGAAGCTACCTGCGGATGATAGGAAGAATAACACCCCCAACTGCAGATGCCTGTTCATAAGATGAAGACTGAACAGGGAACCAGTCTGAGATGTACCAGTATCATGTGAACTGGGTGTCCAATGGACAGTAGACTAAAAGGTAGGGGGTCGCGAAACAACAGAGTCTTGTACAAGAGGTACCCATACTGGTGCATATGGGGGTGGAGATGCAGTAGCTATTGGAGGATTATCATTATTGTCAGAAATTTCTGCTTTTTGGCCATCCTCAGTTTGTTCCAAACCTGCTAAGACAGGATAAAGTGATCCCTTTTTACTGGTCTATACTGCCTTTTTAACCTCTTTTACTTGTTGCAACAATTTCTTATTAACATCCTGCAACCCTCTTAATGCTGACTCCTTTTCTCTTTTAAGTGCTTCACTGTACCAAGAATAAAACACTGTCATTTGTTCCCCACTTACTTTGCTTTTCTTCCAAAATACCTTTCAATGTCAGCAATTTAGTCTTATCATAAGTTCCATTTAATGGAAATACCCCACCAGCACACTTCTTAGTAACCTGAAACCAGTTATGTAAATATTTACAACATTCCTTCCCATAGTTAAAATACATAAAATATGCAAGTGTTCTCTTTTCAGGGATTTGATCTTGCTTGCTTATCTTTGCTCCCATTTTCTGATTTTATAAATAAGTAATAATAAAAATGTTAGGCTTACCTTACATCTCCTGGATCCTGGCAGTTCCGAAGACAGAAAATAACTGTATTAATCCACACACCATACAGGGAGGGAAAGGTAAGAAGTCTGTTGGTGTGCAGCAACAGAGGAAAGGTTTCGATCAGCCTTTTCCCACAGCACCCCCTTGCTTTCATCGCTGCATGAGCTCAAAAGTTACAACTCCAGCATTGTGGTCAGGATAATGGGGTGTATAGGTACTGTGTCCAGAAATGACCACTCTTTTGGACCCTCTGAGGGTACTTTCACACAATCACACTGTTAAGACCCAGCACGCTTTGGGCTCATGTATTTATTTTAACAACGTATACCTCTACATCCTATCATGTGGTAGGATCATGAATTTGTTTTAATAGTATATAGTCTACGTTGCAATCATGCTATGGGCTCATGAACTTGTTGTATAGTCTACGTCCCAATCATGCAGTGGGCTCATGAACTTGTTTTAATTTTATAGTCTATGTCCCAATCATGCTGTGGGCTCATGAACTTGTTTTAACTTTATTTTTAACTTTTAACATTTTCTTTTCTTTCTCTCATACATTCATACATTGACAGAATAAAAACCTCTCATACTTCTTACCTTTCAATCCTGAGAGTACCGCCCTCTTGTGTTAATTTGTCCTTTACTGTATGTGCACATACATTTACTATACTCATTTGCTGTGGGGTCCTCCCACAATTACTTCTATACCTTACAAACAACTCAGTCAAACAAAAACACAGTCATGCACTTACATTTTGCTAAAATTGTCTAAAAAAAAAAAAAACACAAACCAACCCTTTCCCCTTACAAAACAATTTCCCTGCCAAGGCTAGTATGTTTGCACACCCTGAATAGCTGCACATCTGAGTCTCTGACTATTCCATATGAAACAGTGTGGAATTCACAGAAAATCTGTGATGGGCCCTATTCCAGAACTGTCCTGCAGCAATACCAAAGTTCAGATCCAGAGAACGGCACCAAATTGTTATAGTCATAAATAAATAACATTAAAAATTTACCTTATATGCCTTCAGTCAGGAACAACACTTCAGGATGTGCGAACAGAATTTTTATTTTTACAGTGCTGGGAGTCAGCCTTCATAGCCCTTGATGAAGCATTCTCTCTTTATATACAAAAAATGTATTGTTATACATTTTCCTATCAAACTGGTCATGCAATTTAATTATGTTACAATGACTGTGTCCTATAGAAGACTTTGCAAATGTCCTCATCCCTCGTGATTTTTGCCTCAGACTTCACGTGAACACTTCCTATGCATGATCCATCTGCTTCCAAGGGGTCTTGTTTCTGACCTTGGAAGTTTCAAACTTGCCCTAGCAACAACACACTCCTAGCCTGGAGGAGTCAGGCTAACAAATTCCTTTTGTAGTAACTGCAACATGTACTATTCTCTCTTATTACATACTAAAAGAATGCAGTTTAAGAAACAGCAATACTGTAGCTTATGAAGCTATATTTTTCCCAGTCCTGCATACAAATTGTATTTGCTTTTTTAACAATCGTATCATAGCATCATTAATAAACTTAAATTAATATACATTTTAATAAGCTGATCTTGTCCCATAACACCTTTTCTGGTTGATTTTCTTTCAGGTTCTCCAGATTACTTCTTTGCTAGCTTCCAGACAATGCACTTGCTAGCCACTAACTAAATTTTACCCAGATAGTTTCAATGCCAATCCTTTTTTCACAGTTTCTATTTTCAGACTGGGAGAGTTGAAATTAGGCTGTTGATCAGTGTGCAGACATCTTGGATGTCCAGCTAATGTTAAATCAATCTTGAGATGAAGACAAGATCAGCTCTTTCAGATCTTTATCACTTTCTTACCTCCTAACTTCCAAACTTCCACAGGAGTATCATCTGTTCTTGGAGACCTCATTGTAGATTGGTTATACATTATCATTTTTACCAAACCACTTCCTCCTTAACTATTAGATGTTAAGCCTCATCATCCTCTACCCTTGGCAGAATTGACTTCCATAAATATTTCCATTTGTGTTTTTTTCTTGGTTTCCACATTCCCCTGCTTTATACAAATTTTCATAAAATTTCTGAAAAAATGTCTAATACCTCTATAGGATCTATGGTTATTTTTCTTGTCGTAGGCTCCCTATGTTTGGCAACAGCCCTTTCAACTTTCTGTTGCCTAAGTCATTCTACTAAAATATTTTGTGCTTTAGAGTTATTATCAAAAAGAAGTTGCTTAACAGCAATCTTTCTAAACTCATGCATATTATCCAAATACTCCCTTATTTTCTCTTTAGGACTTTGCATTTGTTCCTCTTATTCTTCTGCAAGATTCCCCTTATCCTGTAATATGTTATCCTTTGTCAACCCCTCTAAATAATTCCTATTACTTTTTAACCATATCACTTTTTCTTTTATTTCTACCTTATTTTTAAACTACATTTTCATTTTATCCCGCTCACTAGCTATCCTTTCTGTATGTCCTATTACCTCTCATATAATTTCTACGCCTAGCCAAGTTTTCTTGAAAGAATAATGATGTCCTGTTTATGAATATAACATGACATCAAGAGCCAGACATTTATAAGCTACCGCTCTCCATAAGAGACATGGGTGCTAAGCCTGGTGTAAATTTCCTATTCACCATCCACTGGTCTAGGTTGTGCTTAAACTGGGTATTAGATGAACTCAGCTTCACTTGGATGAGAAGCCTGTTCCATAAGAGGGGCAGTCCCTGGGACACATATCTTTCTCTCCAGAATGTTCTGTTTAAGTCACAGACAAAATTCAGGTCCCTACACCTTGTATTTCTGGTACTATTTGATTTACATATATATAGGAGATTCATAAGTGTGGGGTTTGCTGATGCCTTGTAAGCCAGGCATAGATCACCCACAGCAATCTAGAGGAGACTGAGTAGAGGGAAAGGCCTTTAATATGCTCTGTGTAAGGCAGGTTTGTTACGCCTTGTATTCTTTTTGTAAGGAACCTCTGAGGTCACTCTAGTCGCTGCATATGTCTGGTCATTTGCATACTAAAGGGAGCATTGTACTCCATGATTGATCTGATAAGGGCAGAGTACAGAGTAAGCTATGCCCTTACTTATAAGTTGTACAATATAAAAAGATTTCCTCATCACTGTGGCCACGTGGTGGTCAAAGGTAAGGCTAATGTCTGCATGCATACCCAGAATTCTGACCACTGGGTCAGCTCTTAGAGGCTTATTATCAACATGATAATTAGCCAGAATGGTTGACTTCCCAAAGGGTACAATTATGCATTTCTTAGCATTGCGTTTAAGACCATGGCTACCTAGAAGCTGTAGTTTTATTGGCCATTTTGGGTCAATTCTAAACTCCTTGATCTCTCTCTCTCTTAAAACCCTACAACTCTCTTTTTGCGCGGTTTTGCAGCGTCGGGCAGCGCCGCCTAAACAGGTTTAAACTACTCCAGGCTCCACAAAGTCTGCTCTTCACTTTTTCCCTTAGAACTGTTCAAACTCTCAAAGTAATCACTCTATTCCCTTTCTAAGCCCTGCACTTGCTCAGCTCTTATAAGGAAACACTAACTAACTAAAGCACTACACCCTCCTTGTCTTCTCATAAGTATTAGACTCCCGATTGGTCCTTCCTGATCAAGTGAAAAATCAGTTCCCTTCCCTAATCTGATCAGTAAAAAAAAATAGTTCCCTATACTAATCTGGTATGTCCAAGGGTCAATTTCAAGGTTACCCTCCAGTTCCTCAGAACTACAAAGGATTCTTTGTAGTTCTGAGGAAGTCTGTTTAAAATTAAAAGACGAAACCTAGGTAAACCATTCGTTGTGTGTGGGTGTTTGCCTGCAGTTCCTGAACCATTCGTTGTGTGTGGGTGTTTGCCTGCAGTTCCTGAAGCTGAATTGGTTGTTGCTCTTTTGTGTTATATTAGTTTTTTTGTGGCGCTGTGTACATTTAAAGCCATGTCAAACCCAGAATTAATGGACATGCTCCACCTCAAAAAATCCAAGTCCCTTAGAGCTACATGCTCCAGGGACCTAAACCTCAGCACAAAAATAAATAGGACATGCTGGAGGGACAGAGTCACTTCCCAGAGGCTCCCCTCACTCTGGAATAGAATCCCAATTCATGTTAGACATAGCTCCTCGCTGACCCTCTTCAAGCGAAATTTGGACGCGTGGATGGGAAATTGCAAATTCACCCCTGGGATCTCTCCTGTGTCCCTGCTAGACAGAGGCACAGTAAACTAATCTTAAAAGGGTACCTTCTGTGACCTACTTTACAGAGGCACAGTAGGCTAATCTAATAGGGAGGCGGAAGCCAAATACACTCTGGCTAGGCTTATAAATGCCCTAGGGCAGATAGCCTAGTATCTACCTATGAATCTATGAACCTAAGTAATACTGCTTTATGGTCAGATCTGATGAGTGAAGACATTACATTGGGTGAGAAACATTGGCCCCTCATGTTCATGAGTGCAAGGTCAAGGATGTTTGTACCACTGGTAGGAGAATGGATTAACTGTTCCAAGATGTTGGTATTAACAACGTTTAAGAATTGCTGGGCTTGTTTGTTAGAAGTGCAGTAGGATTCCCAGTCTATGGAGGGGTAGTTAAGATCTCCCATGAATATCATATTGGGTTGAATGGTGAGGGACTCTAGTGCATTGGTGCATTGAAATAGGTAGTATGGGTTTCCTGGGGTATGGAGGGGGGACCTATAGAGAGCAGGGATATGGTACAACACCCTCTTTATGATGAGTTGCACATGTTTGAGTTCCAGTGGGTCATACACTTTAAATAGTCTGGATTTGAGGTTGTTTTTAATGTAGACTGAGACTCCACCTTTAGCTCCCTCCTGTGCAGTAGCTGGTCTAAAAGTGTGAAAGACATTATAACCTTGTATTGCTTGAGTACTCTCTGTGACTTTAAACCTTGTCTCTGTAACTACATATATATCTACACTTTCCAGGGAGAGAAAAGCTTGCAGGGAGTGGAGTTTCTTGTTAAGACTTCTAGCATTGAGCAGTACCACCTTCAGATATTCCTTCATAGTTTCAGTTAAGTCAGTAGGTTTATGAGTTTGGCATTGCCTAAAAAGGCACTATGGGGTGGAAAAGGTCTTTGCCAATATCCAAAAGTCTAGAGGAGATAGGTGCAGACCATCCCTGGCAATGCAGTGTAGTCTGTCAATCATATCCTCCCAGGCCATCAAATATTGTAGCCCCCAGGACTGACACTAAAAGCTAAGCCAATTGTTAAAATCAATCATTTTCTGTTGGTAATGTGACATCATCCTTGGAAAAGGTAGTATGCTGCTCAGTGCTAGGCTCATACCTGCCTGAGACACATAATCAGTGAGCTCTATCATGTCTTGTTTCATATAGTCAAGGGAGGTATTTCTTGGATAATTAAGACCCACATGGACTATGACAGAGTCATACTGGTACCTGTGGTTCAATGACCTGAGTGCCTATGTCACTTAACAGATTCTAGCCCAGAAAGAGAGCTAACCATGACTCTCTCCTTACTCAGTCTGATGCGGGTGACAATGGTGTGCCTCACTATAGAATCACCAATGACCAGGAAATGTGGCTGTGCTCTGGTTTGCCTATGTGTAGCTGTGGGTGGTGTTTTAATGGAGTGTTTACATGAAGGCTGAGGACCCTTTTTTATTGTACTGTGCAGGAGGTTGTAGTGTTTTAGAAAAGGTTACCTATACGTGCCTCAGCATAAGTAGTTTTATGTGTATGGTCTTTACTGTGTGCAGTAGGCATAGTGCAAGTGTCACTGACAATCTCTATAGGACTAGTTTTGGTTGTATGAGACAGTTTTGCCTCCAGCGTTAAAGGGTATTTACCCCTTTCATTTACTTTATCAGTTTTATTAAGAATAAGTGGGTTGCCAGTTTACATGAGGCAATTGCTACAATGCCTCAGAATAACCAGCTCAATCAGAGTAGCTATGGGAAGAGTTGGGAAGTTCATATCCAAAGCTACTGATCTACTAGGGAGGAGTGAGAGAAATTTAAATATTGAATAGGTCAATAATTCAGGGAACTTGAGAAACAACACTCAGCTATGTCCAAACTAGATGCTCTTATAGTTAAAAACATCTGTCTAGGCAGTAATGCCACAAAAGTGTAGACCACAAACCTTCCTAATGTAAAATAACTGGTTTGGAGCCAAGTGCTTAAGCCATAACAAAGACACTTAGAATAACAGTCACAATAAGCCTTCACCAGCAATTTCTCTCTTTTTAATACAAAGGTAGGAAAGTACCAGTATCTCATTTTTACTTTGTTTCCTTGTATTTGTATCTTGGTTATATTGACACATGATCTGAAATATTTATTGGATGTATGTTGAATCTTTCAATTAAATGCACATGCTCCTTTGAAATATAATTTCTATCCAATCTAGTCCAGTTATTGTACCTTCGGGAATAGTAAGTAACTTTTTACCGAGTTCCTACTACTGAATTCATGTCTTCCATACCAAGTAGTTTCATAAATTTCTTCAGAAATGTACCCTGTTTTGTTATATTTTTCCTTTTAGGTCCCCCTAATATACCCATATAATTACAAATCAAGTTCCAGTCCCCCACCTATAAATAGCATTCCTGCTGAAAGCTGATTATTTCTCCCCAACATTTCTTAAGCTATATAACAGCAGTTTTGGTGGAATGTAAGCACATGCAAACATAATACTCCTCCCTTGCTAATAGCCCCTTACTGCCACAAATGTACCATTATTGTCTTTTTTTTCTCTTCTATCACTATTGGAGCCCATCTAGCAATCAATATTATTCCTTCCTTTTTTCCTCTGTCCCTCATGTTCTGCTAAATATCCATCTTGAAATCCTTTCTTTATCAAATTCACATGCTCATTAATTTCCAGATGTGCCTCCTGCAGCATTACTATTTGCACTCTCCATTCATTAATATAATTCAATACTTTTTCCTTTTTATCTATACCTATAATGCCATTTATATTCCAAAATAATATGTCTTACATGCACATGCTATTTGGCAATATTATCTTTTTTATAGTAGTTTCTTCTTATCTCTATTTGAACCAGTGTCACATTTTGTAAGACTTGTTGCTGTAATTAAACCCTTACACCAAAAAATCTACACACATTTTAAAAACACCCCAATCCCCTATTAACTTAGAACAAACACACAAAACTAGGTGCATTTTCAACAAATTAAGTTTAGCTCTCTAGATTGGCACAATTGCCCCAAACTGACAGGTGCACCCACAGACATTAATTATCTAAAATTAAGGTTGCACTTGCTAAAGCACATGTTATAGCCTGTGTTTCCACTTACACTGATTGCTGTCTATTCTTTTCTAATCTCTATTCCCCTTCCAGATGTGAAAAACAGCAGCGCTTTTAGAAAACATTAACTTTTATCTCTAAGAAAATACACTGGCTACCTTTAGATAAAACTAAACTGTGTACTGTTCTGTTAAATACATTAGAGTATTAAGTTTGCTGGGGAGGCTACACTCTCTTATTTACTTCCCATAATTTCAGACTTTATTTTTCACTGAACTGCCTGCACCTTTAAATTTTGCATTTCCCTCAGCAAAGAATGTATAGAGCTCTCACGATTAATTGATTGTACCTACACAGAGTTTGACTCCACGTACATGTAGTCAGCAATGAGAAAAAAACAACTATCAACTCTACGGATGCATGCAGGAATCTTTGTAAATTTCACTCAGAAAAACATACACAGAATTTTCCTGGCCAGCAGCCTTCAGCTGCAGACTTCAAGTCTCCCACTAAGAGCATTCACTAATGGAAAAACAGAAGTTAATATATTTGCAGATGCAAGACATTTTGTATTTTTCACCCCTTTCATCATATTGTCTTACTTTTCAAGCCTATTTGCTTATTAAAAACATGTTTATAGCTTAAGCCAAAGACATTAATCAAGACAAAAACAAGACATCAATCAGTAAATCAAAAAATCAAAACAGTAAAAGAAGGGAAATATTTTATCTTAATTTTACATAAAATTTACAGTCCACTCAACAGCCGTGCATTACAGCATTACATTAACTTAAACTTGCTTATGTCCAGCCTTTCTTATATTGTTATACTATGCAGGGGGTCTATATTACATATCCGAATGCTTAAATGATCGAATCGCTAAAGATCAACCTTTAGCTATCGAACATTCAAATGTTCGAATATGTAATAAAATAAAATAAAAAAAAAAAGGAAAGGGTTTAAGCAGGGGGGCAAGCCCCCTGCACCCACCACACCCCGTGCTACTTAAATATAGCAACTCTGAGATCGCACGCGTTACAGTGTGGAAATGGGAAATTTCCCATTCCCTACACTGTAGCGTGATCTTGGCATTGCTACATTTAAGTAGCAGGGGTGTGGGGGTTGCAGGGAGGCTTGCCCCCCTGCTTACATCCTTTAGTTTTTTTCCTTTTGTTTAATTTTTATTCATATCTGAACGCTTAAATGTTAGTTTAATGTCTTTAACATATACAAGAGTCTCTGGAAAAACTCCCCAACTCCCCCACATACATTTCAAATACCCCTAACTGTACCCTGTACAAAAATGTTTTCAAATATAACATGCAGCTCATAAATCATGAAATATTTTATACAAATTCTACTAAGAACAAAAATTCTTTTACTTACAGTTACTTCTTTTCCCCCCTTTTAATGCCTTCTAAACATCAAAGACATAATGTGAGATATATGCTTTACACTCAACCCACAAGTTTAACAAAGTCAACAAAAGTCCAGTTTTTTCTCAGCCACATTTATTTGCAAATCCATTTTTCACAAACATGATTGATGCTTTATGTACTCAGATTTATTTACTAATATCAGTGCTGCTGGTCTTCTTCTTAATAATCTATATCCCCCACCACTAGACTCTTGTTCAAGTCCAAGGTACTTCTTATTCTTCTGGTCAATCATTGTACTTTGTTTAGTGTCTCAAACATTTTCATTTGAAACATTGGAAAATGTTTCACTGGCCAAGTCTATGGCTTTATTGTCAGAAGAATGAGCAGCATAGTCTCCTTCTGCTTGGTGCTGACCGACCATTCATTGGATAAGCATTTTTTCCACCTTAACCTGTTTTGCATCCAAAAATGTATTTGATCCTCCAGGAAAAATATTCCAAAGAAAGCTGGATATAGCACCTTAAAACTCACATCTGCCTCCTGACATCCCCTGATTGCTGGGATAAATTTGCTTCTTTTCTGTCTGGTTTACAGTGAATACTCATTTTCCACACACACTTTGGTGTCTGCAATCTCCAATTTTTAATACTTTTCCTTTCTGCCACAGGTTTGTCAGGACCAATTCTTTTTGCTGGCGTGATTGTATCTTCAGTAATATATGTCTTGGCTGCTTTCTTGTAGGTAGGTTTGTAACATACACGATATGCCCTTTTAATTAGCAAATCCTGCTGTGGAACATCAGTCCAGTTACTCATTTATGCCTTCATGTAATTAATGCAGTCTGTTCTTTCCAGCTTTTCTAGTACAGCAGAGAATCAAGTTTTCTCTACGTGCTGTCTTCTAACTATTTTTTGAAATTGCACTTTTTGAGAAGCCTCATACCCAGGCAGCATTTTCTTCATTGTACCCTCTGATTTTTGCAATTTTATCAGTTCGTCTGAATAGCTAGCTAAAGCATCTTCTATTTTTTCCAGACTTTTATTATTTGAGTTGATATACTCCTTCAATGCTTCATTTATTTTAATCACCTCTGAGTACATTTAATGTATTTTTTTCCTCTAAATTACTGGAAGCCATCTGTGCTTGAACTGCTTTTTGCTGAACAGCAGTAGGATTCTTCACAGCTAATGTTTTCTGTTTACCTTTTCCACTTGATTTTTTTCAGGTTCTCCAAATTTCTTCTTTGCTGACATCTAGGTAGTGCACTTCCTTGCCTGTAACTGAACTTTATTCAGACTGACAAATTCACTGACTCCCTTTTCTCATTTTCTCTTAAGGATACAGTTAAAGCAATGTCTTGACCATATTATCTGTAGTCAAATGAGAAAGTGATGAGAACTATCAAAACATTGAAGAATCTTATAGGTTCAAAGGTATATACTAGGCTAAAGATCACTAGAGCCCTTATAAGCCTAGCTTGACAGCTCAAATGAGACCCACAGATTTGATTTATATAGGGAATGATTTCTTGACTGCCTCTGTCCATCAGGGACATAGGCACCAGACTAGGGGTGAATTCCTGATTAGCCATTCGTTGGTCCAAGTTGTGCTTTAATAGAATTAGGGAGGAACTCTGCTTCTCATGGATGGGAAGCCTGTTCCAGAGAATGGAAACAAGTTGGTCTAGATTTCCATTTTATAGTAATTGCTTTTTTGGCAGCCGCCATAATTAGACACAGCAAGGCTTTACTATATCTAGGCAATTTCAATTCTGTAGCATAACTCAAAAAAAAATAATCTCCCCAGTCAGCCCAATCTGGTCACCCAGCATCTCCAAAAATCTGCCAGCTCATCACACTTCCAAAAAATATGTTCCCAGCTATCTCTTTCTTGCCCATCACATCTCCAACATTTGCTATCCACCCGAGGAAAACATTTTTGGAGTCTACTTGGGGTATAAAAATACCTATGTAAACACTTGCAGGCAAAGATCCTAGATATTCTAGACTTTGCTGCATATTTGGCAGATATACATACAGTATATCCCCTCATTGTCTGTTTGTGAATTGCTTATCCAGTATCTCTTCCCAATCCTTTCTAACCTCCTCTGACTGATTCTTATAGTTATCACGCAATATTTTATATGCTTTACTAATTATTCCTTTTTTAATGGCAGCTTCTGTTCTAGATTCTATTAAAAACTCTATCAGTGCTGGTCTTTCATTTAGAATCCCCCTATTTATTTCTCTTTGCCTATACTCTGATAGCAATCCTTGATAGGGAAGGCAATCTCTAACCTGCAGTGCAAATACATTCTTGGCCTCTTCCCATTCTATTACCTTTCCCTTTCTAGTTATTTGCTCCCAATACCTTGGTCCCTTTGTCAGTTTTCTCCAATAAATTCCAGCCCCCTCTTGCCTATTATCTGTATCCCTGACCACAATCAACCCTATCGACAAAATCTCTTTTCTCCATTCTCGTGCTGGTTTATTTCTTAGAATACTCCCTGCTATTTTATGAATATAATAGTCTGTATGATTTTGGTTGTTCTCCTTAAGAGTCTGCATCCAAAATCCCAATCTCTTCTTATTTCTTTAGCTTCCTCCCTGTGTCAGCATCATTCCTTTCCACTTTGAACTATAGTTTTCTGCTTGTGCTATGTATAAGAGCCTTAACTGAAGCAAAATGTATGTCTTTTGATCTAGTAGTTCTGGTGCTGTTTGATTTGTGGATGTGCAAAAGGGTCATCGAAATAGAGTCTAGGGATGCCTTGTACACAGAGCAAAAGTCAACTCTCAGAAGTCTGTATGATACTGAGTAAAGAGACACAGCTTTGATGTGCTCAGCATAGGTTATTGTGCTTAGTCCCTTTATTCTTTTTGTAAGGAACCTTTCTAGATGTTCCAGTTGCTGCATATGTCTGGTCGGGTACATATGAAAAGGGGCATTATAGTCTGTGATGAGTCTGATGAGGGATGAGTTCAGTGGTATGATGAACTGTCTGAATCTAGATACTTATATTTCTTACTTATAAGTTGAGCAACATAGAAGAATTTTCTTACTATCTTGGACACATGTTGGTTGAAGGCTAGGTTACTGTCTCCATGAGTTTGCATATCTCTGACTACTGAATCAACTTTTTGGGTGTTTTATTAATGACAGAGTTACTTGGGCTGGATGACTTTCTGAAAGGTAGTATAATGCATTTTTTGGCATTGGGTTTTTAGCCATGGCTTTGGCACCAAACATTTGTCTGTGTTAGACCTTAATAAAGGGTATTCTCCTCTTGGGGGGGGGGGATTTAATGACTGCTCCTGGTTTGCAATAATTTGTGGACTTGGTCAGCAGTAGGCCTTTGACATTGGCTTTGTCCTCTGAAAAGTAGATGTTAAAGAGGAGAAGGCCCAGCACAGAACTTTGAGAGATTCCACTGATGATTGGCCTTTTTGTGGAGGTGGTCTCACTGATCTTAACCTCTTGGATTCTATCTATGAGCCAGGTAGCTATCCAGCATGTTATAAAGGTGTTTATGCCTAGTTCCATAAGTTTGTTGACAATACTTAAGTGGGATATTGCATCAAATGTTTTAGCCAGATCTAGGTAGGCAGTATGCACCCCTTTCTCCTCATCCATTGCCTTGGTGACATTTTCAAAGATGCCTTGTTGATCATGTCTAATAATTCTTTCCATGGCTTTGCAAATATGACTAATCTGACTGATGGGTCTGTAGTTTCCAGGATCTGTTGAAGGTCTTCCCTTATGAAGGGGGATGACCATTGCAGTCTTCCATTCTTGTGGTACAAAGCCTGTTTTAGACTATAGTTAAATAGTGACTCCAGGGGTCCTGATAAGCATTATTTTAGACTGTGCAGGAGGCATCCCATGATGTTATGGGGGCCCACTGAGGCTGTGTTCTTGGCTTTAGTGATCACAGCCAGGACATATTCCCTAGTTATAATTGGAGAAGTTATGTTTGGGGGATGGTTAAGACTGAGAGGGAGGTAAAGTTGGAAATTAATTTGTTTGCTAACAGGTTAACTATATAGCCAGGCTTGGTGAATGTGGCAGCCTTAACCACCATTTAAGCACATTGCTGTGTACTGTCCTTGACATAGCTGAAGAAGATCTTAGGGTTATCATTCACCTGTGAGGCTATGATAACCTCAAAGTTGGCTTTGTTTGACCTAATTAGCCCTCTTAGTTGCCTATTTAGTTGGGTCTATATCATATGTTCGAAAGTTTATAACTTTGAACATTTAAATATTGAATTTAAATGTTCAAAGTTATAAAACTTCAAACATATGTAAAATAAAAAAAACCCAAACCCAAAACTAATGTCTGTAGGTGGGGGGGGGGTAAGCCACCCTGCACCCCCCACATCCCCCGCTCTTTAAATATACCAACTCCGAGACCGCACTACAGTGCAGTAAGGGAAATCTTCCCTTTGCCGCACTATAGCGCGGTCTCAGAGTTGGTATATTTAAAAAGCAGGGGGTGTGGAGGGTGCAGGGGAGCTTGCCCCCCTGCCTACACTACTCAGGTAAGCTCCGTTTGTTTTTTTTTGTTTTTTTTTTTTATTATATGTTCGATGTTTGAAACTTCGAACATTTAAATTTGATTATTTAATGTTCGAAGTTTTCAACCTTCGAACATATAATATAGACCCTATTTAGTTTGATGAGACAGTTTTTATCTTTATGGGAATTACCCTTCCTCAGTTTTGCCATATCTGTTTAATTTGGGCTGCCACCAGAGTGGTTTGTTTCTGGGGCTATATCTGTGCTTACTTCTGGTAGGTAGAGCAGCCTTCATGCAGCCACTGGTTGTACAGAGTTTCTGAGAGCAATTCAGCATAGGCTACTGTGTTCTTGGGGTTTGGAGGGGCATTGCACTTTGGCAAACCATCACTTAATAAAAGATAGTTTACCTTGGAATAGTTCCTAACTGTTGCTGGTTTTGCTGGGGTTATGGAGTTGATTTTGATTTTGAAGGAGGCAGTTTTATGGTCAGATCTTACCACAGGGGACGAGACATTGGTGGGATGGGATTGGGTGCAGCTTTCTCCCATATTTGTGAGTATGAGGTCAAGTATGTTGGAGCTTCTTGTTAATGTATTCACTGTTCAGTTAAGGATGTTTGTATTTATAAAGTCCAGGAATTTCTGTCCCTGCAGATTTGAGGCTGTGTAAGATTCCCAGTTTACAGATGAGTAATTAAAGTCTCCCATTAGAAGGGTGATAGGTTGCATGGTAAGTGTCTCCATTTTGAGCTTTATGGAACATGGAGAGTGACCTATAGCGGGCTAGTATATGGTACAGGATTTTGTCTATGGTGATCTGCACATGGAAGAATTGCAGCACGTCATCCTGTTTGATCACCCTAGAAGTATGCTTGTTATTGATGTATATTTAGACATCTCCACCTTTAGCCCTTATCTGTGCATTTACTGGTCTAACAGTGTGGAAGGCACCACTGAAACCTTGCACTGTTGTGGTACTCTCTAACACTTTAAACTATGTCTTGTTAACTGCACAGATGTCTATATTCTTGAGTGTGAGGAGGGCTTGGAGGGAGTATAGTTTTTTATTTAGTTTCCTGGCACTGAGAAGTAACATCCTGAGGTTCAGATTAGTTGATTTTACTATGTTGGTAGGCTTGTCAATTTGGCATTGCCTAAAAAAAGGCACTACGCAGGTGGATAACGTTTTCGCCAGTATTTGAAAGCCTAAAAGGTACAGGTGCAGACTATCTCGGATCTAAGCAAAGTGACATGATCTGTTAAACATGTCCTCCTAAGGTGACAAATATTGGATCCCCTTAGAATGACACCAGCCAGAAAGACAGCCAATTGTCAAAATCAATCATCTTCTGCTCATATTTTGGCATCATCCTTGGTGATGGTAATATGCTGTTCAGTGCTAGGCTCATACCAGCCTGAGACACATAGTTGTTGACAGCTCCATAATGTCTCTCTCTTCATATAGTCTGGGGAGGGGGGGTATATCTCAGATCATTTACACCTACATGGACTATGTTGGGATCACACTGATACCTGTGGTGTACTGACTTAAGGGTGTGCTTGATTTGGCAGAACCTGGCTGCATATAATCAACTAACCCTTATCTTCCCCTTATTTAGCTTGGTTAAAGGGGCATCTGTATATCTTACAATGGAGTCTGCTATGACAAGACTTCTTGGGAAGTGTGTTTGCTTGCCTTAGGGGCTTAGTGTTTGGAGCTGCATTGTGTGTGACTGTATGTGTGACGTTAGATGTTGTTTTTTTTGAGTGACTCTGGGCTTGTTGAGGAATAGATTTGCCAAAGGGTAGTCTAGGCAATCTTTGTTGTGCAGGATGATTATTTGTAAGTGCCCATCAGCATACATTATTCTTTGTGTGTGTTGTGTGCTATGAGATGTGTTTTCGGCCCCCCTGCAGCACGTTAGTAATGGGTGCTAACCCTAATGCTGCTTCTTCCCCCAACCCTAACCCTACACCTTAATGTCATTAAAACCTTCCCATAACACTGTCACTACACAAGACAGACTCAGACACATAAACATTCACAAACACACACAAACAACACTACATCTATCTCCTAACCTAACCCTTAACCTTACCCTAAAATAAACAAACTCACACACAAACACACAACACACATCCATCACTCATCCCCTACCCTAACACTAATGCACATACATACATACATACAAATGCTCTCACCACCCCCAACCCCACTTATCCGTATCAACATTCCATACCATCGACATATCCACCTTTCGCCAGCCATACCATGGACATTAAATTATACCCCAGCATTTGTTGGACAAATGTATTTTTGGTAAAACACAGGGGAAATATATACACATATATATATATATATATATATATATATATATATATATATATATATATATATATATATATATATATATGTATATATATATATATATATATATATATAGATATATATATATATATATATATATATATATATATACACACACACACACACACACACGTGTGTGTGTGTGTGTGTGTGTGTGTGTAGACAGAAATATCTATATCTGTATCTAGATGTAGATATATATATATATATATATATATATATATATATATATATATATAGGGGGTCTACCTTCTTTCCACGAAAACACATTTCAACAAACCCAAGTTGAGCGACCCCACTTCTCCGAAATGTTGTTCCATCGAAAGCACAGACTGCCAAAATCCTTTCCTTGTGAAATGAACCATTTAGCCACCATGGAAACAACCGAAACAGACCAAATCTAAACCCACCCACGTGGGGGGCCTCACCCCCCCACCTCCTTACTTAAATATACCAACTCCGAGATCGCACTACACTGAAAAAAGGGCAAAGATCAACATGGTGAACACACACACACACACACACACACACACACACACACACACACACACACACACACATATATATGTATAGCTATGGGATCATGGATTATGTTGATTTGGACAACAACAAAATGCAGTTTGAAGAATTTTATTAAAGTCTGTTTCTTTAAGTGCTGTAATTTAACTTTAGCAGTTTAAGTAAATGGGTATTTCCCTTTCACTTACATCAGTAAGTTGTGTTGGAGTGTTTGTGTGTTTTGCAGAGATCAGCAGACTGTGGGGTAAGGAAATTAGTCCTTTTCCCCAGTCTTGTGCAATCTCAGAGTTAACGTATTGAAAGTTGTAGGTTTGAGAGGGTGATCAGGGACTTAACTCCTCTGCAAAAATAACATTTTTTGTTTTACTTGATTTTTTTTTTTTTTTGGTTATTCAATGGGTTTGACATAACCCTTGTAATTCTATGTGTTGCTTAAGAGTCATTTGACTGTTGATGGAAGGTACCACAGAAGAATAAAATACACACACTTGCGCATTCATATATTTATTTTTTTAATAAATGTTATATACAGAATTCATATATCTTTTAATGTCAATAAGTTAGCTACAGGAAGTTGCATGTCATGTATTATACAATTCATATAGAAGTCCAAGTCTGAATGCATACCTCCAAGAGGCTAGACCACATAGACACTAACAAGGTTACCTGGGACCTATGCCAAAGTCCTCTGTATAAGAACTATATATGTTTGGTAGTCTTCATTTCAAAGCTAGTTATTTGTTTCCTACATGTGATACATTTTACCTTAAACTCTGGACCCTATGAGGCTTCAGGACACATTTATTACTACTTGCCCTTTTCACACATCAGCAGCCTCTGACTAGCACTTCTGATACCACATGTAAGAAAAAATATTTAGGCTTCTATGCCAAGATGCAAAAACCTGTACATTTTATTCCCATTTTTGCTGTAGCCAGCTTTCCTACCTAAACTACACTAAAATATGTCTTTCTTAGCTGCACCCATTGTTGGATTGTCTTATCAGAAACCATACAGCACAAAAGATTCCACCAGCAGACAAACCATATTAGTAGCCAGAAACCAAAACTAAGTACCGAAAAAATCACAAGACAACTGGCCTATTTTAACTTCTATGAAGTATTAATTGGCACATCTCCTAAGTTTTATTACAGGAACAGGGAAAATCTAAAGAGGTTGTTGTGTTATCCAGATAAGTTGAGTTATAGACAATGGGGAGAGAGTACAAAAATGTGGCACTTGTACTTTCTGCCAGTATGAAAGAGAGGGTAATGAGCTTGCTCATCTACAGGCAGGGAAGAAATACTTCTTAAATGTTATATGTAACCGTGATATACCATGAATGTTGTTTATTTATTTAACTGTGAGCAATGCAGCTCATTTTATGTTGGCAAAACCAACCGTTGGTCTCGTGAATGCACTAGAGGCCATATATATTGTATAAACAAAGGTAATACTGTTAATGCCTTAGCTAAACATGTCCAGATGAAAGGTAATGAACATAGGTTTTCTTTTATTGTGTTAGATGTTATATATGAGAATGTCAGGCAACACTGAAAATGAAAGAGAGATGTGAAGCATGATGGATAGCCCAACTACATTCTCATATGGGGCTAGGCTTAAATGAATCTGTACCTTTGAAACCTGTTTTAAAAGCCAGAAGGAGAAGAAAAAAGTAATGTTTACCTTCTTTTGCCGAGTTCACTTTTTTAGTGAGTTCAGCTTTAACTATTAAATTGTTTTATTAGTTTTAACTTCTGATTGGTTTGTGTATTATGACATTGCTATAGAAATGTTTAGTGAAGATGCTATTTTATTATGGTCTGAAGAAGCTATGATTCCATAGCAAAAGAGCTTACCAGTTTGTATATGCATTAAACTTGGATTTATTTTACCTGCTGCCTGCTGTTTGCTGCCTACTTTACCTTTGGATATTTTGAACTGTGACTGCTGTGTTTCCACACCTATGCTTTTTTCTGTACTTAATCAAAAACTATGCTTAATCATCCATCAGGAAAATGCTGTGTTAATGCAAAGTCTGTTTTATGTTCTTAAGCCTTTGTATGTTTGCATATAGTATGCACTATAGACAGAGCTGTACCAAGGTTGTTTGGTGTCTTGGGCATTGTCCCCATTTGGCTCCCTCCATTTGAAATTGAGGAGCAAACAAAAAAGCCTTAAGGGCAAAAAAGTCCTTTCACAGCTGCAAAATAAATAAATAAACAAATAAAATAAAAATGCCTTCTCAGGATTGAGAACCCCTAAAAAGGCCTTCAGGATAAGAAAACTATTATGTATATTAGCATTTTCCTATATCAAGCACCTTTGCTAAACTGGAGCAAAGAACAATCACTCTTTGCTACAGTTCCTAACACACAAAAAATGACTGGTTGTCATTTAAGCAGCCAAAATCATGATTATAGTTGCTTAATTAATTGTCATTACTATTTGCAAGGACTAAATGACACCTCTTATACAGTGCTGACCATGTGACCATGTCCATTAGCTTGTGGCCAGGAGAGGCACTTCCATTCTTGCTGCCCTTGTCATGACTTCAAGTATACAACTAGATAAACCTCCCTACACATAAACATTTTAAATACCCTTTGATTGGAACATTGTTTCATAATCTTGTTGACAACTATATACAGTTCAGGCACTTCTTCAATACTGTAACAAAAAAAAATGTAGTGAGATATTTTAGGTATATTATCCTGAAGGTTTATTGGTTTCATGCACTTTTGTTGTATGATAACATGCACCGTAATCCTGGTCCAGTAAATAACAGTAATGTTACACAACCTAATTTAGTGTAAGTGGCAGAATATATTTGGTCTCAGGCTTGCACACATCAGTGCAAGAAGCATCATAATTAAAACACAAGTCATAGTTTGGGCAGCTTATATCAGCCTTTTACTGACATGGCTCAAGCACAGAATCCATGCCTCAAGAGATCTCAACTTCAGGTTACAGTATCATCCGATACCAATGGTTACTCAGAGGTGCCTTGTAGGTTGTTATATTTTATGAGACTCTCATTTGTTTCTTATCTAAGTAGCAGGTTCATATTATACAAAAAGGGATTCTGTCCATTTGTAACATCTTTATTAAATCATCACATTTGTATCAGTGACATCAGTATGCATGCATTAACAAAAAAGAAAAGAAGACAAACCACAGTAAATATTTTTATTGTTATTTACATGCAAAATACATATATGTTTTCCTTTTAAAGAAAACTGCAATTTTATTAAAAGGCAAAAACACAATAAGATTTATATTACAACTCCAAAGCACAATTAATATAATTATCAGACAAACACTATATTGTAAATGCAAGTTTGACTAGTAAAGTCTAATCAATGCCAAGTAAAAAGGAAAAGGTAAAAATCAGATACCAACAATAAATTAATTGCAGAATAACATCCTTCATTTATTAACTATGTGTAGGCTCAATGGTTTGCTGTAGCAGGGACCAAAGGACCCATGTTTGGGCCAATCTGTCCCTTATCCTTCCATCTGCTGCACATATACAAAATTGTAAACCTCCTTATTGATTTCCTCCAGTCACTACTGAGGGGATGCCCTTTACATTTTCAGGATCGAATTATAATTCTTTTGCCTACAACTACCATTGGAGTACAATACATTAATGTCTGCTTTTCTGGCCAGTACGTTAGGATCATAACTTATTCCCAAGTACTCAGCCTCCCTAACTTTTTCTCCTTCCTATTACCTGTTGCAGCACACTAAAACCTCTATTAAATCTCTCCCCTACCTACATAATCACACTTCTCCTTCTCAACCTAAACTTACTTCTACTCTCGAGTCACCCTTATCTACTTCTTATTACTGAAACTCCTTTAACCAACACTTCCCAACTATGCTGCATTGCCTCCACCATTCTAGTCTCTAAATCAAGGTAGGTTTATAATCAATTTGTTATGGGTAAACCCAAATATAAACCTGTACTGTTTTGTCTGTAATTAACTTGTCTGTATTTTAAACCCTTTTTATTGAAAAACTCATCTTAATATTTGTCTGTACACAATATCAATTCTATTTCAATATTATTAATGTTCCTTACAAGTGTTACCTGGAGCCTTTCTCCAAATTGTTGAATTGTAATCTAAACTACTACAGTGTACACGTAATTGTGGAGCTTTTCTTCCCGGGCCTTCGCTGAAAAAGGGCTACCAGCTCAGTCGGACAAACCTGGTCAACAAATGTAAAATAAAATAATCAATAACCAATTAAAAATTAGGCCAGATTTAATTTCATTTCCTCCAGCCAAATCACGTCACACCAGGACTGTATTTCTTTCTAGGCGCAGACTTTCTAGCTTGGGACATAATCAAAGTATATACTTCCAATCACCTAATAACATTGGGGAGCCTAAACTATTATATAATATACTTTTTCCATTTGAGTCTTGTTTCTAGCTTGGGCTTGTAAAGGTCAGCCACTGCAGACTTCAGATGCTTTGCATGTTCCATTGATCCATTCTCCCTGGGCAGCCACATATTGGGTAAGCCCTGGACTAGCCTCTTCACCACATTGAGTCTACACAGGAAGGTCTTACCCTCTTTGCATAGAACACTACAAAAGCAGATATAGGACAAGATGTGCAGGGGCATCATATTTCAAATGGTTGTTGAGCTGAATGGTTATGCTTCCTCCCCTGTGCTGAGTTTTGTAGGCATGTATGAAGATGTGCAAGAGAGTTTTGTGAGGGGAAGCACCCTGTCTTTAAAGTGAAGTTGAAGAAGTCCTACCTTAACCCTATTCAAGAGTAAACAGGATCAGTGGATGGGAAATTGGAAATTCAACCCTGGTCTGACATCTATGTCTCTGATGGACAGAGACATAAATTAAATTATAACCTAACTAAAAATACACCCCTTAAAACTACCTGTAAGGAAAAATAGCCCATGGGACACATTAGGTTTGCATGGCTAGGTTTATAAAGGCCCCAGTGGTTGTTAGCCTACTATATACCTATGAACCTAGGAGCCTTAAACTCCCCATCACATGCCCCTGGCTTATGCTGGTCTGCCTGCCTTTTACTCTCCACTGGTAACATATAATGGGGTATGACCCCTGTATATCCCCTTCCCTTCTGACAGAGGAAAGTAATTTCATGCCTCATCATTCCTTTCTTCCCCACATTGGATCTTTCAGTGCCTGAGCTGCTACTTCAATACAAGCTGACTAAGTCATAGTCAGGGCTTCATCCCTCTGCTCCATGGAGCTGACAATTTGTGGATAAGAACTGATAAAACAGGCTGTTAAAAGAATCAAATGTCATCTTATCAAAAGCAGTGGGTCTGTGCAGGACAAATTGAAGTACAGGTGCGCAGTTAAAAGAATGAAATGAAAAAATGAATGCGTGCAAGATAAAGTATGAGTCAAATGAAAGTCAGAAATGAGAAATAAAGAGATAATTTGTTACAACAGTAATGGACATAAAAACACAGCCATGTGTGCATTCAAAATGTAGCCCTGAGAAAAGGCTGTGTAATTAAAATCAGTGTCTCTTGTATTTGGTACTGTTATACATGTGAAAGCAAGAGTTGTACACTATTTTAATAAATTCTGCAGAATTTACACTAGAAAAGGTCATTTTTCTAAGGTGCAGAAAAGCAACGAAGTGTGTTCAAAAGAATGTGTATGTTGCTCAACAGAAATATTAAACGAGCTGTTAAAGAAAAGTAGTATTGAAATGAGTAGAACTTGATAAAATAAAATCTGAAAATAAATGAGTCTCAGGCATCTGAAGCACTGAAAAAAAAAGTAGGTCAGACTGTTGGTAGGAAATGATGATAACTGATGGACAAAAATTTGAATTTAAAATAGATATGTGCAAACCCTAATATTTTGTCAGATGACACATTTAAAGCATTGCAACTAAAAATACCCATCTGCATTCAGACTGTAAACTTATTCCAGTCATGAGGTTGCAACACTTGCTTCCAAAATTGCTGACATGGGAATTTACAGTTACTAGATTCTTTTTCATGTCACAACACTTAAAGATGTACATTCTACCATTTTTTTGGTTATATGGCTTTTGAAAACTAGTGGTAAAATTAATTTACCATGTAAAAACAGTGTGCATGTGAACAGTGAGAGTAAGGCAGTCAAAAGACATCTGAAGTACTGTGCAGAGCCATAGCAATGATAGCCTGCATAAAAATGCTAATTTGTTTATAGGCTTTAGAAATCTGCTAGGAGAATATCACTGACAAATAAAGCCTGATGATATGGTAGTGATAATTGTCTCAAGGAAAGCATCTCTTAGAAATAGAACAGGAACTAAACTGAGTGGAAAATTTAGGAGCTGTTAAGAAGCAAATAGCACCAAAAGGATCAGAAAATAGTTTGGTCCCTGTTGTGAAGAAAGAGAAGATTTACTTTAGTATTGATTTACAAGACCTGAATAAAGTGATTAAAAGAGACTGCTACTCATTTCTTACAGCTGAGGAAGTGGTCTTGAGAATAACAGAGATTAAGTTCTTTTTAGGAACAGATTCAAACTATGGTTCCTGGCAGCAAAAGCTAGATGAGGCATCCTCAAAGTTGTGAACATTTTGACTTTCAAGATGGTTGCACATTCATCAACTGCTTAATTTCAGCTCTTTCACCATGAAAAAAGAAACTGATATGGGTAAAATTCAGTTACTGGCTAGGAAGTATACTGGCTGGATGTCAGCAGTGAAGAAATTTGGAGGACCTGAAAGAAAATCAACCAGAAAATATAAAGAGAAAACATTGCTTGAGAAGGGTCCTGCAGCTGTTCAACAAAACGCAGTTCAAGCTTCAATGCTTCAACTTTGGTTCAAGAGATGGTTTCCAGTAATTTAGAGGAAAACAAAAAAACTCAAATGTATTCAGAGGTGATTAGAGGTGATTAAAATAAATGAAACATTGAAGGACTATATCAACTCAAATAAAAGGTTGGTAAAATATAAGAAGCTTTAGCAAACTATTCACATGAACTGATAAAACTGCCAAAAATCAAAGGATAAAATGAAGAAAATGCTGGTTAAGTATGAGGCTTCTCAAGAAGAGCTGCTTCAAAAAAAGAGTAGAGTTAGAAGACAAGTACGTGCAGAGAAAACCAAAGATTTTCTGCTGTGCCAGAGAAACTAGAAGGAACAGGCTGTATTAAATTTATGAAAGCACAAATAAGCAATTGGACATCAGGATTTGTTAAGTGAAAGGGCACATTGTGTATATGCTCAAAAGCTGTCAATGAGAAAGCAACTAAGATCTATATTAGTAGAAATGGACTTTGCAGTGGTGCAGCAGTAGCATTGTCACCTCATAGCAAGAGGTTCTCTGGTTTGATTCTTGCCTAGAGTGCCTTCTGTGCAGAGCCTGCATGTCCTCCCTGCATTTGTGTGGGATTCCTCTGGGTGCTCCAGTTTCCTTTCATGTTATTAAAACATGCATCTGGAATGTTTCTCCCCAGGCTTCCTCTGAAAATTGGCTTTGTTCCAAGTCAGACTTTCCTGGTAAACAAATGTTAAATAAATAAATAAATGCAATCATACCAGCAGAAAGATTTGATCCTGACAAAACTTTTTCAGAATAGAAACTTGTTAAAAAATGGAGACAGCAGAGTGTTTGTGGAAAATGATTATTCACTGTATACCAGGAAGAAAGAAAAAAATATATATATTCCAGGAATCAGAGTTTGTCGAGAGACAGAAGTGACATTTAAACTGCTGTATCCAGCTGTCTTTAGAGTATTTTTTCCTGGAGGATCAAAAACATTTTTTTAATCCAGAACAAACCAAAAAAAGTGAGAGAATTTCCAACAAAAAGTGAGCCAGCAAGGGGACTCTGCCTCTTATTCTTCTGGAAAATATGAATTAAAAAGCATACATCTCATTTGTGAAATATTGCTTTGCAAAAAAAAAAAAATGGCTGAGAAAACACTGGACTTTTGCTGACTTTGTTAAACTTGTGAGTGGACTGTAAAGCGCATGCCCCACATTATGTCCTTAATATGTAGTAGGATACTAAAGGGATAAAAGAAATAACTGTTGGTAAAACATTTACCATTTTTATTTGTATTTGTATAAAACAATTCATGATATAAATTGCATGTTATACTGTAAAGCAGTTTTGTATGTTGTGCAGTCATGGTCATTTTAAATGGGGGTAGGGAGTTTTTTGGTAACTCTTGCATGTGTTAAAGATATTTAAGTAAACAAGGACCTTTTTAGTTGTACGAAATAAGGGTTTTACAATATAACGAGAGAAGAAAGGCTGAAAAGGAAGTTTAAGTTAATGTAAAGCTGTGATCTTTGGCTGCAGAGGAGGGGATGTGGTGTAAAATTGTACTGATTTTATATATATATATATATATATATATATATATATATATATATATATATATATATAAAACTAAGATGATAATTTCCCTTGTTTTTACAAGGGTGGGTGTCTAGATTTACATCCTTGGCTTAAGCTGTAGACAAGTATTTTTATGCAAGCAAATGGCCTGAAAAATAAGACAAATGATGAAAACCATGAAAAATGCTAGCTTTATGCCTATGCAAAGATATTAGCTTTTTTCATTACAAAATATTATCAGTCAGAGATAAGAAGTGAATGGTTAAAGGCAATAAGTCAGGGAAATTCTGTACATTCATTTCTGAGTGAATTTTACAAAGATTTATTCATGCAACTACAAGTTCTTAACTGTTTTTTCATTGCTGACTCCTTTTACATGGAGACAAGTTGTCTGCAGCTGGAAGCAATTAATCTTGGCAGTTCTAAGTACTTTCTGCTTTGAGAAGTGCAAAATTTAAAGGTACAATTACAAGCGGTTCAGTGAAAAATAAAGTTTGAAATTATGGAAAGTGAATAAGAGACAGTAGCTTCTTCAGCAGCCTTAATACTTTAATGCGTTTAATAGAACAGTGCATAATTTATTTTCATTTAAAGGTACACAGTGCACTTTTTCTTAGTATTAGAAGTTAATGTTATCTAAAACCTTCAAGTTGTTTTTTTTCACATCTGGGTGAGGAATGGGGTTTAGAAAAGAATAAACAGCAATTGGTGTAAGTGGAACCACAGGCTATAACATGTGCTTTAGCATGGATACCTTAATTTTAGATTAGGTTATGCCTGTGGGTTCAGCCATCAATTTAGGACAATTTTTTTTATCTGCAGGGTTAAACTTCATTTGTTGAAAATGTACATAGTTTTGCGTGTTTGTCCTAGATTAAGAGAGGAATGGATATTCTGAAAATGTATTTAGTTATGTTTTTGTTTGAAAGTTTTCATTAAAGCAAAAAGTCTTGAGAAATGTAATATAGGTTCAAATGAAGATGAGAAAAAAATAACTGTATAAAATATCATCTTGCCAAACATTACTGTGTGCATATAAGACAAAAGTTGAAAAAAAAACACATAAAAAACTGTCATGTATAATAAGTAGACACAATAGCTCTTTATCATTATGGCAACTCTGTCCATAGTATCTTTGAATGTAACTGGCCTTACGGGTATAGACAAAAAGGAAAGAGAATTGAATTATATTAAGAAATGCAGAGTGTAAATTGCAATGCTGCAGGAAACACATTTGGAAAGAAATGAGCATGTGAAGTTGATAAAGAAAGGATTTTAGGATGAATATTCAGCAGAATAGCTTAGATTTCTTCTTAGATTTTAAAGTACTAGGCTACTTGCCCTTGTACACCATTTTAAGCCTAGCCAATTTTCCTTCCAAAGATGGTAATCAAACTTTATATCTCATGTCTCATGAGGTAAACACCTTAACCATTATACCAACCCTCAAATCAAGAGATGAAGGAAAAGAGAGTAATAATAATACTGATTGCTACAGAGGCTCCAATAGTGAAATAAGAGAAAAAGGACAATAATAGAAGATTTGTGGTAGTAAGGGTCTATTGGAAAGTGAGGAAGATCATGTCAGGATGCATTTATATTCCACCAAAAACTGCTATTATGGAGCTTAAGAAAATTTTGGAAGAACTAATCAGGTTTCAGCAAGGAATATTATTTATAGGCAGGGACTAGAACTTGATTTGCAATAGTGAGAATGTATTGGGGGGCTAGAAGAGAAAATATAACAAAAGGGAAAAGATTTCTGAAGAAATTTATGAAATTAGAGGGAAAAGTTTTCTGAAGAAATTTACAAAAATATTTGGTATGGAAATGTGAATTCAGTAGTAGAAGATCTGACAGAATTTACATATTATTCAAAGTACATTAACTGGGCTAGATTGGATAGAAATTATATTTTGCAGGAACATGTTCATTTAATTGAAAGCTTCAACACACATCCAATAACTATTTTAAATCATGTGCTGGAAAAAAAATACAATAAAAATGCCGGGTAATGAAGTAAAAATGAGACATTCGTGCTTTCCCACCTTCCCACCTACCTGTTGAAAAAGAGAAGAATTTAAGGAATGGGTAGTGGAAATTATTTGAGCGTTATTAGAGCAGATAGAAATTTCATTAGAAAGGAATAGCTAGTGAATGGGGAAAAATAAAATGCCCTGGGATTCAATAAACTCTGTACAGGCTTTATGGAAAGCCTACATGGAGTTCACATGTTTGCTAGGTGGGTAACAGTGCTAATTACATATTCATGCCATGCACCATGTTTAAAAATAAACAAGTGCAGTTTCATGGTTGTCAACAGTGTTGCCAGCCAGGCAACCCTGTAAAGCAACACAGATAGCAAACATGTTTACCTCAGAGCAAAGTAGGTTAGCGGGATTGCACGGAATGCCACAATGATAACCAGGGCTTAACATATAGATAGGTATATAGTCCAAACACAGTATAGGGCAATGTATACAGTGCAGAGTATTGTGAAATCCCATTCCAGGTATTCTGTACAAAAGTTGTGTAAATGACCTATAAGGGCACATGGACTGCCATGTAAAATAAACAGGCAGGAGAAGTGTGTTTCTTGAACAGAGATACCCAGATGAATTGTAGAAATGAACACAGGGAAAGAGGACAGGTGAAACTTCCTAATGTACAGCAGATGAGGGCATGTCAATGGAAGACAGTTGTAGCAGTAACACCAATCACATATCAATATGGTACAGTATGGACTGCACAGTGAAAATGTGTATTATGTGATTGTCACACAACATACATACACTGGAATAACAATGGAGAAGATGTCTTTATGAGATAAGCAGCGTTACACGAACATTGCAGAGGACATCTATCAGGGATGTTATATAATATCAGGGTAGGGTGCATATTGTGAAGCTGTGGAAACTGATTTGCCTGAATATGAATGTAATCTCAGCAGAGGTCTCCAACAAGTGGGACACAGTTACAGGCTCATGGACAACAGTAAAAGAAACACTTGAATTACCTCTTGTGACATAGGCAAATTTGCATGTATATAAAAGTAATAGTAATCAAACTGTATTAACTAGTTCACATTTACAAGCATTATTTTATTTATTTTATTTTATTTTATTTTACATTTGTTAACCGGGAAATTCCGACTGGACTGGACCAGGTCCATTTTCAGCGGAGGCCCGGGGAGAAAAGCTCCAACATCAAGTTATACAAATACAATACATCCAGCATAATACACAAAACAGGTTACATCATGTATGCTGAGCATAGTAATATAACAAGAAATTAATAAAGACACTCCAGGTAAAAGAAGACATAGAACATGGGTAAAAAGACAATGTCAGTTATACATTGGTAAGGAAAGAAAATATATCAAGTAAGATTCTACTTTATTGCTATATATCATATAGCCTAAGCAACATTACATAAATTATTCAACTTTTGCCCTTTTTCTAAACAAGAAACATCTTTAGTAATCCATCACTTATGACATGGCAATCATACATATATATAAATGAAAACAAACCACACAGACACAATCCTAGTTGCAAGCATTTTACATCACAAACCATACTGACACACTCTTAGTTACAAATATTATACATCACTTATAACCAACCCAATCATTTTCAGTGAAACGTTATATAGCTCATTTAAGTCATGCCTTCTTTTAAACCTCATTCCTCCCCTGTATGTGCTGTTCCCACAATGCCCATTTTTTCCTATGTAGTTTGTTTCTACCCTTTTTCTAAAGATCTCAGTTCCAGTTGTTTTATCTCTGTTACTATATTCACTACTTCTAGTATATTTGTTTAGATTCTCATTTCCATTTTCTAGTAATTGCTTTTCTGGCAGTCATCATAATTAGACACAGCAAGGCCCTACCATGTCTAGGCAATTCCGATTCTGTATCATACCTGAAAAAAATCATCTCCCTCGTCACACCAATCTGTCCACCTAGCATCTCCAACAGTGCATCCCGCAGGCAATCCTTAAAGTCCACCAACTCACCACACTCCCAGAAAATATGTTCCCAATTATCACTTTCTTTCCTGTCACACTTTCATCATTTGCTGTCTACCTGAGGAAAAATTATCTGGAGTCTATTTGGGGTATAAAAATATCTGTGTAAACATTTCCAAGCAAAGCTCCTAAATCTTCTAGACTTTGTTGTATATTTGGAAGGCATACATATATCCTCAGATTGTTTCTTTGTGAATTGCTTATCCAATCGCTCTTTCCAATCCTTTCTAACCTCCTTTGATTGATTCTTATAGTTATCATGCAATATTTTATATGCTGTACTAATTATTCCTTTTTTAATGGAAACTTCTGTTCTAGATTCTACTAAAAATTAAACTCTACCAGTGCTGGTCTTTAATTTAGACCCCCTTCCCATTTATTTCTCTTTGCTTATACTCTGATATTAATCCTTGATAGGGAAGGCAGTCTGTAACCTTCAGTCCAACTAAATTCATGGCATCTTGCCATTCTATCATCTTTCCCTCTCTAGTTATTTGCTCCCAATACCTTGGTTCCTTTTCCAGTTTTCTCCAATAAATTACATCCCCCACTTGCCTATTGTCTATATTCCTAATTGTAGTCATCCCTATCAGAATCTCCTTTCTCCATTCCCTTGTTGGCTTAGTTTTTAAGATACTTTCTGCTACTTTATAGATATAATATTCTGCATGATTATTGTTATTCTCCTTAAAGGCCTACATCCAGAATCACAGTCTCTGCTTGTTTCTTGAGCTTCCCCCATTTCATCATCATCCCTTTCCAATTTGAATTATAGTTTTCTGCTTGGGCTATGTATAGGCACCTTAACTGTGTAACTCTGAAATACCCCTTCAAATTGGGTAATCCCAATCCACCCTGTTCTACGGGAAGAACCAGCTTATCCCACTTGACTCTTGCCATCTTCCCCTCCCAGATAAGTCCTTCATCTCTATTAATTGCTATCCACAGCTTCTCCCCTGGTTGATAAAAATATACCTGACCTATGTATAGGACTAATGGGACTAAAGACATTTTAACTGCTTGCATCTTGCTATCCATAGCCATATAACAAAGCTTCCATTTTCTTAGTTTTTGTATTATCTTTTGTTTAGCCTGTTCCCACATATCCTTAGCTGCCACAACAGTATCATTTTAATCCATACTCTAAATACTTCACTTTATCATGTCCCCATAAATATGGATATTGCTGAACCAATTCATATGTAGGTACACAATTTACTGCTATTGCCTTTATTTTAGCTTCATTAATTTTGTATCCTGAAAAGATTTGAAACTATCTCAAAATGTTCTACAACACTGTAATGTCTCTTTCTGGTTTTGTCAGGTATAAAATTATATCATCTGCAAATAGAACAAGCTTTTACTGACTACCACACCAATTATATCCTTACATTTCTAAGTCCCTTATTTTTTTGCCAGTAGTTCTAAATATTATGCAAATAACAAAGGGGAAAGAGGACACCCCACCTGGTTCCTCTGCTGAAGCAGAAATTATCAGGAAAGACCCCACCCACTTAAATTTTCACCTTGGATGCATCCTATATCCTTCTAATCATCCTTATAACTTTTTTCAGGAAATGAACTGCTTCCATTGTCCTGCTCATAAAGTCCCAGCTTACTCTGTCAAATGCTTTCTGTGCATCAAGACCCACCAACAACAATGGTATTTTCTTACATTTGGCTTCCCTCTGGGTCATTTATGTTCTGTTAATGTTTTCAAATGTTTGTCTCCCCTCCACAAAACCACATTGATCTATATCTATTAATTTTGGCATTGCTTTTGCAATGCTTTTAGCCATTAGAAACAAAGACTTTATAATCATAGTTTAGTATTGAAATGGGCTTGTATGAAGCTGGATCTGACGGATCTTTACCCTCTTTTAGGTATTACATCTACCACTGCTTTCTTCTAGGATGTTGGTACTTCTCCTCCTCTTAAAATACTATTAAATAAAACCTTCCAGATGTTTATCAGTTTTTTTCTGTCCTAGCTTCCAAACTTCCACAAGAATACCATCTATTCCTGAGGACCTTCCTGTAGATGGGTTTGTGCATCACAATTTTTATCTCATCTCCTGCTACCTTAACCATTAGTAATTGAGCCTCATCTACCTTTAATCTTGGCATATTTAATTCTTCCATAAACATTTCCATTTGTATTTTTTCTTGATTTCCACATTTCTCTGCTTTATACAGACTTTCATATAATTTCTGAAATATTTCTAATACCGCAAAAGGATCTCTTGTTACCTTCATTGTTATAGGCTTCCTAAGCTTGGTGACAGCCCTTTCTACTTTCTGTTGCCTGAGTCATTGTGCTAAAACTTTTTGTGCTCTCATGTTATTATCAAAAACATTTGTTTAACAGCAATCTTTCTAAACTTATATATATTATTGAGGTAATCCTTTATTTTATGCTTAGCATTCTGTAGTTGATCCTCATCTTGTTCTGTGAGATTCCCCCTATTCTGCAATACTTTAACATTTGTCAGTTCCTCTAAAGAATTCTTGTTACTTCTTAACCATATCTCCCTTTCTTTTATTTCCACCCTATTTTTAAACTCCACCTTAATTTTATCCTACTCCCTAGTTATATTTTCAGAAGTAATTTTTATTATCTCAAATAGCTCCTGAATAATCTCCATTACCCATTCCTTAAATTCCTGTCTTTTCAGCAGATAGGTGGGAAAGCACCAGTGCCTCATTTTTATTTCATTACCCTGTGTTTTTATTTCAGTTGTTATTGGCATATGATCTGAAATAATTACTGGGTGTGTATCAAGACCTTCAATTAAATGCACATGTTCCTGTGAACTGTAAATTCTGTCTAGCCTAGCCCAGTTTTTACATTTTGGGGAATAATATGTAAATTCACTCTGAACTCCTCTTTCTTAATTCACATCTTAAGCAAAACGAAAATCATGTGCCAAATGCCAAAGTCCTGCCAAAACACCAACAGCCAAATCCAGTAGAATAAGTAAGGCAGGACACTGCTACGAAAACCAAATTCTTTATTAAAATACAGATATCCAAGGTTTTAAAGGAACCATGTCATTAAGGCCAGGGCTCCTATGGGCCATCAATTGTAAAATCCATCTTGATTCCAAGGATTCTGTAGTCAATTTTATGTCACCATCTCTTTTATTCATTGTCACATTAGCTATAGCCTTAAAAAGAAAAGTATGAGTAGGGTTTGATGGCCCATAGGAGCCCTGGCCTTAATGACATGGTTCCTTTAAAACCTGCACTACAAAAAAGGCGGGTAATTTACTAACAGTTTATTGGTTGGTGGATGTTTTAAAAAAGTGTTTGATGAGTTTTTTATTTTGTCTGAAGAAGGGTTTTATCCCGAAAGCGCTAACCTTGGATATCTGTATTTTAATAAAGAATTTGGTTTTCGTAGCAGTGTCCTGCCTTATTTATTCTACTTAATTCACATCTTCCATGCCAAATATTTTCATAAATTTCTTCAAAAACCTACCCTCCTTTGTTATAATTTCCCTTTAGGGTCCCCCAGACACATCTTCACTGCTGCAAATCAAATTCCAGCCCCCACCTATAAGTAACATTCCTTGCTGAAAATTATTATTTTTTCCCAGAATTTTCTTAAGCTCCATTATAGCAGTTTTAGATGGAATACAAATACATGCCAGCGTAATTCTCCTCTCTTGCCACTAGCCCCTCAGCACTACAAATTTGCCATTATTATCTTTTTTATCCTCTTCTATCACTATTGGAGTTCCTCTTGCAATTAACATAAGTAATCTTCTTTGCCTTTATCCCGGAAATTCTGCTGAATAACCATCCTGAAATCTTTCTTTGTCAAATTCACATGTTCAGTTCTTTCCAAGTGTGTCACCTTAACATGGCTATTTCAACTCTACATTTTTTAATATAATTCACTATTCTATCTTTTTTGTATTTATCTGTGAGACTATTGACATTAAAAGGCATCATAGAAAGCATCATTGTATTAAAAAGTCGTTATATCCACCTTTTATGTATAACACATTTTGTTAAATGTCTTGTTCCAGCTTTTGTGTTCCATGCATACATTGTTTGGCAGGTTGAACTTTTATATAGTTGTTTCTTGTCATATCCATTTGAGCCTATGTCACGTCTTACAAACTTTTTGTTTTATTTTGTTCTGAAAGCCCTCAAAAAACAAAAAAAAAACCTCACTAAAACCTATTAATTTAATACTAACACACAATTTATGTACATTTTCAAATATTGAAATTTTACCCTCCTAATAGGCAGAAATGTTGCAAACTGACAGCCATACTCACAAACTTGAGTTAACCTAAAAGAAAGGTTATCCATGCTAAGACTCATGGTGCAGCCTGTGCTACTACTAAGTGCTAACTGGTTTTGTCTTATCTTTATAGCTCTCCCAGCTGGGAAAGCCCCTGAATGCTTTCAGACAGCATTATGTCCTAGCCAGTTTCTCTTCTCTTTTTCCCCTAGCCAGTCACTCTCCACCAGAATGTAACCACTTTCTCTGTATCAGATTGTCTCCTTGGAGACATGAAAAACAGACTACAATTTTCTCATTATCAGATTGTCTCCATAGAGCCATGAGAACCAGATAGTCAAGTTCTCTTTATCAGATTGCTTCCATGGAGACATGAGGGCCAGATAAAGAATTTCTACTAAGGGTGCATTCATGTGCTAGGGAAAAAAAAAAGAATCATAATATTCAATATTCTTTTTCATTTACTTTCTTTGTTTTAAAACTTGTTACTAAATCAATCTATGGACTTTAATCCTGTCATTCCCCATGCAAGAATGAGAAAAAGCACATTAATTTTTCCTTTGTCATGCTCTTTTAACCAGTTTGTTTCTTTTTCCTTTTTTGTTATATTGCAGTACCCACATTTCTCAAAACTGAACAAGAAAGGAGAAGGAAGAAAGAAAGGGGAAAAAAGCACAGCAGCATTTATTTACAATCACCATTCCACTTAAAAATAACTGAGAAAACTTTACTTTATAGCATGCAAAGAAAACCATATACCACAAAATGAGTACTATCAAGAAAAAAACTTCTTCACTTACAGTTAACTTTCTCCCCTCTCTTTCCCTCCTTAAAGCATTTTCTGAATATTAATGACATGAAGTATGGCATATAATTTAGAGTCCCCCATAAGTCTAACACATTCTGAAAAAGTCCAATATTTCCAGTTTTTTTTTGTTCTGTTCACATTAAGTTACTGGTTTTATTACCATTCATCTCTTTCTCCTAAATCCTGTCTCTGCTTCATTTCCAATGTACTCTTGATTCTTCTAGTCAACTCTTGTGCTCCTTTCCTTCTCTCCAAAAGTTTCCATTGAAAGAGTAAAAAAGGTTTCGCATATACAGTCTCTCTGGTGTCTTTATTACCATAAGAACAAGAAGCAGAATCTCCTTCTGTTTTACAGCTCACTTTTTGTTGAACAAACTTTTGTAATTCCTCATTAGCATGTACTTCATTAAAAATGATTTTGTCCCCCTCCAGAGAAGAATACCTTGAAGACAGCTGGGTACAGCAGTTTGAATCTCACACCTGCATCTCAACATTCCCTGAATAATGGAATTAATTTACTCATCTTCTGTGTGGTGTAGAATGAGTAATCATTCTCCACAAACACTGCTGTCTCCCACTTTTAGTATTTTGTCTTTCTGCCATAGCTTTATCAGAATCAACTCCCTCTGCTGGTAGGATTGCATCTTTACTATTAAAGGTCTAGGTTGCTTTCTCATAGCCAGGTTTGGAGCATACACACTATGTGCCCTTTCAACTAGCAACCACTGCTGTGTAATACCAGTCCAGTTTCTTATTTATGCTTTCATAAAATTAAGGTAATCTGTTCCTTCCAGCTTCTCTGACATAGCTGAAAATCTTAAGTTTTCCCTACGTGCTCTGTCCTCTAATTCTATTATTTTTTGAAACATCTCCTCCTCAGCAGCCTCATTTTTAGCCAGACTTTTCTTCATTTCAACCCTCAGATTATTGCAGCTTTATCACCTCATCTGAATATCTGGTTAGAGCTTCTTCCATTTTTGCCATCCTTATGTTGTTTGTGTTGATATACTCCATCAGTGTTTCATTCATTTTAACCAAGTCTGTGTGTAGTTGTCTTATATCTTCCTGTAGGTTACTGGAAGTCATGTCTGGAGGTTGCATTGCTTTTCGCTGAACAGCTGCAAATATTTCCACAGTCAGTGTTTCGTCCTCATTTTTGTAGCTGATTTTTTCCAGGTGCTCTGTATTTCTTTTTTTCTGGCTGGCATCCAGGCAGTACACTTACTAGCCAGTTACTGAAATTTGCCCCAAAACACAAAAGTCTACTGACCTTCTCTGTTGAGTTTCTATTTTCACACTGGGAGAGGTAGAGTTAAGCTGTTACTCAATGTACAGCCATCTTGGAAGTCCCTTCATACCATCAATGTTGTCAAACAGCTATGTATGTACTGTGTGCATCACTAGAACAGGTATCATACATGCATCTGGTGTAACACCTTGATGGGGGCTCTGCACCACCAGACAGTAATGTTTATGCAACAAAAAGAATACCTAGGTATGGCCAATAAGATGTGTGACAGCTCACTGTCAAAGGTGGTACACTTTAGTTACACATCACTGAAAGATGTATAGGGAGGTTCATAGGTTCATAGGTTCATAGGTTCATACTAGGCTATCTGCCCTAGGGCATTTATAAGCCTAGCCAGAATGTGTTTGGCTTTCGCCACCCATTTTAAATTTATTTTGCTGTGCCCTTTTTCGAGGTTAGTATACTGTGCCTCTGTCTAACAGTGACACAGAAGTGATACCCGGGGTAAACCTACGATCTCCCATCCACTCATCAAGATTCCTCTTGAAGAGAGTCAATGAGGGACTCTGCCTAACCTGGACTGGGATTTTATTCCAGAGTGAAGGGAGCCTCTGGGTTATGAATCTGTCCCTCCAGCATGTCCTATTTATTTCAGTGCTGAGGTTCAAGTCTCGGTAGCGTAGCTCGATGGGATTTGGATTTTCTGAGGTGCAGCATGTCCATTAATTCGGGTTGGACATGGCTTTATCGTCAGGCACAGATTGCCTCTGAACAGGCGGTATGCCACTGAGTAGAGCTGGAGTTTCTTTAACCGGCAGCATATGGCATCTGTTTGAGCCCTTTGATCCTCTTGGTGAGGTACTTTTGGGGTCTTTCCAGTTGCTGCAGGTGTCTGGTAAGGTACATCCCAAAAGGGGCATTGTACTCAATTATGGGCCTGATGAGGGATGAGTAAAGAGGCACGATGACCTCCCCTGATCTAGATGTGAATCCCTTCATGATTAGGTGGGCTATATAAAATGTTTTTCTAACCACTTTGGCCACGTGGTTGTCAAATGAGAAATTGCTATCAACTTGGGTCCCCAGGTCCCTAATTACTTCTTCTGTACTTAATGGATTTCCACCTATGTGGTAATTTGTGGGCACTTTGTTTTTCCAAAGGGGATGACTATACACTTTTTGGCATTTAGCTTGAGGCCATGGCTCTGGCACCAGTTGTCTGTTTCTATGAGGCCCTTTAGGAGGATGCTTGTGTCGG
This sequence comes from Protopterus annectens, assembly GCF_019279795.1. NCBI lineage: Eukaryota > Metazoa > Chordata > Ceratodontiformes > Protopteridae > Protopterus > Protopterus annectens. The sequence goes on along the minus strand of NC_056736.1, from coordinate 375,459,100 downwards.
CTGGAGAGTCGATTATGGTGCCCAGTTTGCAGTCATCTGCGAACTTGGTCAGCCACAGTCCTTCTGTGTTGGCCTGTACCTCCGAGAAATATATACCGAACAAGAGGTCCCAGGACTGAGCCTTGTGGGACACCACTTGTAACTGGTTTGGAGTCTGACATGGCTCCAGCAATTCTAACTATGTGGGTTCTGTCCTTGAGCCAGTTTGCAATCCATCTAGTGACATAGGGGTTTATATTTAAGCTGGTGAGCTTATCTATAATGCCCGAGTGGGGTATTGTATCGAAGGCTTTTGCGAGGTCAGGTAGGCTGTGTGGACCACCTTCCCCTCGTCAATGGCCTTGGTGACTGTTTCAAAGAAATCAACCAGGTTTAAGAGGCAGGATCTGCCTTTAACAAAGCCGAACTGGGTAGGATCCAGTGTTTGTAGGTCCCCAATATCTTTATTTATGAGGTCCATGATGATCCTTTCCATAGCTTTGCAGATCAAGCTAGTCAGGCTTATGGGGCGATAGTTTCCAGGATCCGTTGAGGCACCACCTTTATGGAGAGGGACCACTGTTGCTGTACGCCACTCTTTGGGCACATATCCTGTATTAAGTCTGAGATTGAACAGTAGTTTTATGTTTGGGTTTAGCTCTTCTTGGAGTTCATGTAGGACGCAGCCCGGGACACCATCTGGTCCCATTGATGCTGTGTTTTTTGCTTTGGAGAGGGCGGCTCTTACATGAAGAAGGGTGCATTGTCCTCAGTTACTGGTGTGATAAAGGCTGTGAACTATGGAGGTATTATGGCCTTTGATGTGGATGTCACTGACGTACTCAGTAGTTCATACAAGGGAGTAGCCAGCACTGTGGCCACATGCTAGTGGGCGTTCCACATACCGTCTACTGAAGGTCACAGGTTGCATAGCATTTGGTCTACTTATAGGGTGTGATGTCTACATTATCCTTGGGTTATACATTTGTTTTCATGATGTAACAGATCCCCCCATGGTTTTGTTTCATCTCATGTGTTGGCATGGCTGTGGCAGCAATTTTTGGTGTGTGTTGATACTGTCTGTATTATACTAATATCACAGCTGGAGTCAATGATTGCCCACAATCTCTAGTCCTTCAAACAGCTGTTTGGACCCAGGATGTGTATGTCATTTGTGATGTCTGTGACTTAAATAATGGACAGAAAAAGGCCTAGCAGACAGCCCTGATGTACAGACCTGATCACTGGATCTGAGATATAGGTAGTTTCACACATTTCAACATATTTAGATGCCACGTGTGTGATCCGCTAGTTTACCCACTTGGTGCTATAAGTGTTTATGGCCACATCTGATAGTGTTGATTGAATAACTCAGTGTGGATTTGTGTCAAATGCCTTGGACTGGTCAGATGACACAGGATGATAGCATTGTCATCTTGCATGCCCTTGATGACCTCTTTGAGGACAACTAACAGATGTAACAGACATGATGTAGCATTAACAACTCACACAGGTCTGTTGCACACATCTGGGATTTTACTAGTGTCCATTTAGGTGACATGTTGGTTTATGTCACAGATGAGGAGAGTCAGGATGTATTTATACATGCATGCCTCAGGTGCTGTCCCCTCAAGTCAGATGGATGCATGTCGATGTACACCCTTCTATGGGAACATAGCCTATGTGGAGGGTGTGTTAAAGTGTGTATTCAGCCATGTCTCAAAGGTATATTGGTATAGGCAATCTTTGATGTTGTCACAGGCCATTGATTCTGTGTGATAGGCCTGGATGAAGATATGATACTGAATACTGCCTATCTTGATCTGGCCTAGGGTTTTGATACAACTCAGGATTCATTGAAAAACTCTCCCAGCTAGGCATTAACCCTTACACCACTAGATGGATAACCAACTGGCTCACTGACAGGACACATACTGTGAAAGTTGGTGAATCAACCTTTACCAGTAGAGCTGTCACCATTGGCATACCTCAGGGATCTGTGTTTGGCCTTTTACTGCTTGGAATCTATTTTTCAACAGTTCAGGATAAAGTATACAGCATTTAGCTTACCAGTCTGCTGATTCTTGCATATTGGGTGCAATCATTGAGTCCACCAATGATGATAACATACTACAGGAGGGGGATAACACAGACAAATGTTTGGTGACAAAGCCACATGGTCTACAAATAAATGCAAAAAATGTGTCTTTATTTTGGCCTTCTGCAAAGTGGAATTCCCTGCTAATTACAGCATTGACAACACTCCCCTATGCTGAAACCCAGTGCTGCATGACCTGTGAAGACACATAAATAGCAATCTAAACTTCAACCACCAAGTTTCCACAGTGGCATTGAAAGGCTACATTGAGTACATCATAAGTCATGTCATTGTATTCAGATCTGAGGATTATATAACAGCACTGTACTCGGGCCTCATCAAAACACTAATGGAGTATGTCTCCTGAACCTGATTGACTTCTTTGAATCAGTCTCCAGAGCTGCGGACAAGGGTAAGGTGGTCCACACAGCCTATCTGGACCTCGCCAAGGCCTTTGACACCATCCCCCACTCGGGAATCATAGATAAATTTACTAAGCTGGGCATTAATCCTTACGCCATTTGATGGGTTGCTAACTGGCTAACTGACAGAAACCACACTGTAAAGGTAGCCGACTCCAAATCCAACTCCAGACATATGACAAGTGGAGTACCTCAGGGTTCAGTCCTGGGACCGCTCTTGTTTGGCATCTACTTCTCTGAAGGACAGGCCAACACTAAGGGACTCTGGCTAACAAAGTTCACTGATGACTGCAAACTGGGAGCCATTATTGAATCCCCAAATTATGTGGATATTCTAGAAAGGGGCCTTACAGAAACAGATGCTTGGTGCCAGAGCCATGGGCTCAAGCTCAATGCCAAGAAATGTATAGTTATCCTCTTTGGGAAAAAACATGTAACCGTAAATTAACACATAGGTGGCAGTACACTAAACACCGAAAGTCTGATAAGAGACAGTGGTCTCACCTTCGATAACCACATCGCCACAACAGTCAGGAAATCCTTCTATGTGGCACATCTCATCACTAAGGGCTTTTCACCCAGAAAAAGGGAGGTCATTGTCCCACTGTACTCATCCCTCATTAGACCCATTATAGAATACAATGCCCCGTTTGGTATGTACCTCTCAAGACATCTGCAACAACTGGAAATGCTGCAGAAATACCTCACTAAAAGAATCACAGGCCTAAAGCAGATGCCCTATGCTGAACATCTAAAAAAAATCCACCTATACTCTGTCGCATATCGTCTACTCAGAGGCGATCTCTGCTTAACATACAAGGCCATGTCAAACCCAGACCTGTTGGACATGCTATACTTAAAGAAATCCCAATCCCTCAGAGACACACGCTCCAGGGATCTAAACCTTGTCATCACAATGAACAAAACATGCTGGAGGGATATGTTACTGACCCAGAGACTCCCCAGACACTGGAATAGACTGCCCATACATGTCAAGCAGAGCGCCTCTTTGGCCCTCTCCAAAAGGAACCTTGATGACTGGATGGGAGATAGGAAATTCACCCCGGGTGTCACGTCAGTCTTCCTGCTAGACAGGGGTCCAGGGAAGTAAATACTGTGGGAAGAAATAGCCAAGGAATTGTTATGGCTAGACTTGTATAGGCCCTAGGGCCAATAGCCTAGTACCAACCTATGAACCTATAATGCTCCCTTTTGCATGTACCTCACCAAATACCTGCAGCAGCTGGATAGACCACAGGGGTTTCCCACCATGAAAACACAGGGCCTAAAAACCATGCCATGACGTATGCGGATAGACTGAAAGCCCTGTCACTGTAATCTGTATTGTATAGGATGAGGTGACTTGTGCCTGGCCTCCCAGCCAATTTCTGTCTCTGCCCTGGTGGGAATAGTGCACATCCAAAAATCAGATATAGCTGATGATAGCAGTGTCTGTTGAGAAGAATATGGTAATAGCAGTGTCTCACATGCTGGTGTAAAAGGTTCTCTCTAATGTCAAGCAAGTGCACACACACACACACACACACACACACACACACACACACACACACACACACACACACACACACACACACACACACACACACACACACACACACACACACACACACACACACACACACACACACACACACACACACACACACAAATACACACACAAACTTCAGTTGACTGCTGTGAGAACAGAACCCCTACCTAAGTGCACCAACTACAGAACTCTGTATTTAACGCAAGCGCTACAGCTGAAGTCTGACTTGGAGAGTCTCAGACAGCACTTTATAGGTGATGACATCAGGTATATATTAGCATGTCGACAGGGCTGAATATCGAGTACCCTTATGTCAACATATATATCATGTTTGTTTGTGTCTTTCGGCTTTTCCCAGTTAGGGGTCGCCGCAGCAGAACTCCAGTCTGCTAATGATTGGCAGTAGATTTTTACGTACTGGCTTGCCGGGCCTAACGCACAACCTTTAACGAAGGAACGCCCATTCACGCATGTCGCTATACAGAAGACGCTCTAACTGAGAATCGAATGGGCAACGTCTAACTGTGAGGCGACAACGCTACCGCAGCACCACCACTGCAGTATCAACATATATAGCATGAAATACCTAAATCTTAAATGGCCAGAACAGCGATTTTTTTTTCCCAGGGAAAAAATTTCTGGGCCGTTGTTGGGAATTTGCCATTTCCTCCACTGTAGTGTGATCTCAGAGTTGGTATATTTAAGTAGGGGGGTGTGGGGGCACAGCCCCCACATCAGGGATTGTGGTGGGTGAAGCCCCCCCCACTTTAGTTTGTCTGTTGGCTTGTTTTTTTTTTTGTTGTTGGCCCAACAATTTTTTTCCCTGGGAAAAAAATTGCTGTTCTGGCTGTTCGAGATAGTGGCATTTTGTTCAATATGTGTCGACGTAAGGGAGTTTGATTTTCTGCCCTTTCGACATGCTAATATAAACCCATGACATCAGCAGTGTCTGGTGAGCATAATATGATGGGGGTTTGAAAAGTCTTCTCCTTCTTGGCAATGGTCTGTTAGCAGCAGCAGCATCGACTTCAGCTTGTTGCAGATACACATGAATTAAAGAACTGCAGTCCTTAACATTCCTTCTGTGTAGACTCCTTTTCATGGTTGTATTCCAGTAGGTTTTGGAATTCACAGGGTAAACCAGCACTGAGTCCACATGGTTGCTTTATAGTTTGTTGAATAGCTCCTCCAATTTGGCTTGGTTGATTGCCATACAATTCAGCTGCTTATGCTGTAATTAGCAAGCCAAGGTGTTTACTTTGTTTGCGCAGCTCTACACATTGCATAGAGCTGCTTACTGAATCCAAAACAGTGTGCTACTGTGTGTGCACTGTGACATGCACACAGTGTAAACAGACCTTGTAGGGTTTATTGAATCTGGACAATGGAGTTTAAAACAGAGTAAAATGAAAGAGAAAGAGATATGGTTAAGATGTAATAGGAATTATTTAAGGGGCAACTGCAGACTATTAAAGACAAAACAGTGGAATATAGGATAATATGTGTGAGTTTATAAAGACTGCTGCTAAGCACAAAAACTTTTAGCACAGCAACTTAAGCATCAGAAAGTAGAAAGGGTTGTTTTCAGACGTAGGGAGCTATAACAAGAAAAATAACCCGCAATCCTGTAGAGGTACTAGAGATATTTTGGAAACTTTTTTTTAAAAAAATTGTGTAAGGCAGAGGAATGTGGAAACCAAGAATGAGCGCAAATAGAAGTATTTATGGAAGACTTAAATATGCCAGCATTAAAGGTAGATGAGGCTCAACAACTAATAGTTAAGATAGGAGATGAGATAAGAAAATGGTGATGTATAATTTATCTACAGGAAACTCTCCAGGAACTGATGGTATTCCTGTGGAAGTCTGGAAGTTAGGGGAGAAGAATGTGATAAAAATTTGGAGGATTTTGTTTAATAGCATTTTAAAAGGAGGGGAATCACCAACATATTGTCACACCTATAGGTACTCTCCTCAGATAGTACCAGCTCTACTATCCTTGACCTCTCTTCCACAGATTCTGACAACCATGGATGGACAATTTCTTATGTTTTCTCCTGTAATCTGATTGATATGGGCATATTGAGACAGTGTAGCAACTGCCTCATGTACAGTGACAACCCTCTACTACTGCCACCTAGGAAAACAATTTATGAGAGATGCAATTACATTAAGAACCTAGAATCCTTGCTGTCTCAGTCACAAGCCAGTATATCTGGCACTGAGAAGGTTGTCTGCACAAGCATTACAAACACCACACCTCTAACACCACCCACACCTGTACAACACACTCCTACATATACGGAGGTTCTCAACAAAAACATACCTAAACAAAAGAGCCCTCCGAAGAAAAAACACACATGCACATCACAACCGACAGCACCAAGCATCACACATAGTACACATGCCTGTGTCTCACCGCCTCTAAGGCCCAGCCACAAATCCAAAATACTAGTCATAGGAGACTCTAATCCTGAGACACAGGTGTGCCCCTCACCAGGCTAGACAAGTAGAAAGTCATGGTAAGTTACTTGTCAGGTGCTAGAATCCACCATATCACTCAAGCACTCAAGTCTCTTAACAACAGGTACTGTTATGACTCTGTCATAGTCCATATTGGTGTGAATAACTTGAGACGTACCTCTCTGGACTATATGAAGAGAGACATACTTGAGCTCATTGAATATGTGTCCTAGGCAGATATGTCCCTAGCCTTAAACAGCATCCTACCATCACCCAGAATGATGCCTCAATACAAACAAAATGATTGAATTTAACAATTGGCTTAGTTTTTGGTGTCATTCCAAGGGGATCTAGTACCTGACAGCCTGGGAGGACATGATGGACATACCACAATGCTTTGCCAGAGATGGCCTTCAGCTGTATCCCCTGGGCTTTAAGCTTCTGGCAAAGGCTCTTGCCTTCCCCATAGTGTTTTTTCTTCTAAACGAAATTTAAAGGTCATGCTGCTAAATGCTAGGAGTATTAGCATGAAACTGCACTCATTGCAAGCATTCCTTGCCCTGGATGATGCTGATATTTATGCAGTCACTGAAACCTGGTTCAGAGCTGCATAGAGCACCCCAATCTTACCAGGTTACTCATCCCACCATACTTTCAGACCCCGAACAGAGGGCTACTAAGCCAAAGGAGGTGGAGTTTCAATATTTATCAAAGACATACACACCTCCAGGCTGGTCAAATGGTATGACGCACAGGAGGCACTCCAAGTGCAGTAACTGTTGACAAAACACCTATTCAAATCATAGATGCCTCAACCATGACTCAGGGCACCCATTCCACCTATCTGGACTTACTTGAATCCATCAAGATTCAACCCTCTACCCTGATCCTGGGTGACTTTAACTACTAAACCATAAACTGGAAGACCTATTCTAGCCCAAACATTAATGCCCAGTGATTCCTGGCCAATGCATTGGATCATCTGGTCGATACCCCTACAAGAGATGAAAATATCCTGAACCTGGTCCTAACCACCATGAATAGCCACTGTAGCACCCCTACAGTATCATCCTCCTTGGTAAGATCCGACCATAAAGAGATCACATTCAAAGTCACCATCTCCCCTGACACCACCCCTTGTCAGGGTCAAACAAAAAAACTTTTCCAAAGCTGGCTGCAATCTCTTGAGAGCAGGTATAAGCAGCTTCACAACCACCATCCCTTCAGTTGGAACTACCACTAAGGTCCAAGCCTACACCAAAAAACTATATGAGCACCTACATAGCTGTATGGACTCAGCAATACCTGACAGGACCAAATTGTCTTCCTCATAGAAGAGTAAACCTGTCTGGTGGACAGCAGCAATAAGCAAACTCTATAATACAAGGAAAAAAAATTGCTGTCCAGGACCAAAAGGAACAGGTGCCAAGCTGGAAACAATCTCTCCTTTGTCTGAACAAGCAAATAAGGTCACTGGTGAAATCCTCTAAGGCTAACTTCGAGTCCAAATTGGCCACATCCACTAAGGACAATCTCAAGGCCTTCTTTACATATGTCCGCAATCTCAAAGGTAACATTCAAATCTGCTCCGAACTGGTGGTCAGTAACACCACATACACAAATGCCATAGATATAGCCAATCTGCTGGCAGACAGGTTCAGTGAAAACTTCACCTCCCCCATCCACCCCATCAGTAAACCAGGACATGTCCAGCACCTGCCCCCCCCCCCCTCAACTCATCACCAGGGAGCAGGTCTTTAATGGCCTCTCAAAGGAAAAAAACACAGTCTTCATGGGACCCAACAACATCCCTGGCTGTATCCTGCAAGAACTCAGGCATGAGTTCTCAGCTCCATTAGGCACTTTATTCAACCAACACCTGATCACAGGCTTTGTTTCAGCTGAATGGAGGACAGCCACTGTCATCCTTCTACACAAAGGTGAAGCGTCCACTGACCTAGGCAGTTATAGGCCCATCAGCCTAACTAGCCTGATCTGCGAGGCCATGGAATACATTATCATGGACCTTATAAACAAGGACACTGGCAACCTCCAAACACTTGACCTCACACAGTTTGGATTTCTCAAAGGGAGATTATGCCTGTTAAACTTGGTTGACTTTTTCGAAACAGACACCAAAGCCATGGACGAGGGGAAGACAGTGCACACCACCTACCTTGACCTAGCCAAAGCCTTTGACACTATTCCCCACTCGGACATAATAGATAAACTCTCCCAGCTAGGCATTAACCCGTATGTTACCAGATGGGTAGCTAACTGGCTCACTGATAGAACCCACTCAATCAAAACAGGGGAAGCCACCTCTAGTAGTAGACCCGTAATGTGTGTTGTATCTCAATGATTGGTCTTGGGGCCTCTACTGTTTGGGATATATCTTTGAGGTGCAAGCCAAAACCAGTGGTCTGTGGTTGACCAAGTTTGCAGATGACTGCAAACTGGGCACTGTCTTAAATTCCCCTAGTGATGTGAACATCCTCCAAAAGGGCCTTACCCAAACTAATGACTGGTGCCAGAAGCATGGGCTCAAACTGAATGCCAAGAAATGCATCATTATCCCCTTTGAGGAAAATGTCATCCCCACTAATATTCACATTAATAACAACATACTAAGCATGAAATCAGTCATGAGGGACTTGAGTACCCAGGTTGATAGCAACCTGACTTTTGACCACCACTTTGCCTACATTGTACAGAAGGCTTTCTACATGGCCCACCTCATAAGTAAAGGTATTTCATCCAGGAACAAGGAGGTCATAACATCCCTGTACTCCTCCCTTATCACACCCATTATCGAGTACAATGCTCCCTTTAGCATGTGCCTTGCCAAGCACATGTAGCAGCTGGAGAGACCACAGAGGTTCCTGACCAGGAAAATCTGGGGTCTCAAACACATATCCTATACAGATAGGCTAAAAGCCCTGACCATCTACTGAGTCTTGTACAGACTGCTCAGAGGTGACCTGTATCTGGCATACAAGGCCATTTCAGACCCAGCCTTGATGAAGTTGCTGCATACCTGTAAGTCAAACTCCACTCAAGCAACCTGCACGCAAGGCTTCAACCTGGTCTGTGCCATTAATAGAACTTGTTGGAGGGACAGATTTGTGTCCCAAACACTCCCCCATCTGTGGAATAGACTCACTCTACATCTCAAGCAGAGTATCTCTCTAGCCTTTTTTAAGAAGAACCTGAACGACTGGATGGGAAACAGAAAATACACCCCTGGGATCCCACCTGTGTCCTTGCTGGACTGGGGAAACAGGTGCTGACTTTGTGGGAACATAGGCAAAATTCTTGGATAGGCTTATAAGGGCCTCTGGGCCAATAGCCTAGTATCATCCTATGAACCTATAAACCTAAAGCTATGATAGCTGTGTTACCCAAAAAAGGGTAAAAGCTTATTAGACCCAGCATTTTGCCATTGCAATCATTTTTATTGCATACAGTCAAGCTTAAGAATTCAACCAATGATTTAATTGTACATCTGCAAACAATAATCACTTTGCTTAGTTTTCTAGTCAGTGCCATTTATTACAGCAAGAGACAATTTCTCTGGAAGCTAAGCTTAAGAAGTAAAAAAAAAAGATTTAAAATATCTTACTGGGTGGCGCAATGCTGCAGCGGTTTGAGTTGTCACCTCACAGCAAGAAGTTTTCCAGTTCAATTCTCAGCTGGGGTGCCTTCAGTGCACAATCTGCATGTCCTCCTTGCATCTTCTTGGATTTCCCCTGAGTCCTCCAGTTTCGTTCCACATTCCAAAGATGTGCATCTGGAGTGTTTCTCCCTGGGCCTCCACTGAAAAGGGCTCTGTCCCAGTTGGACTTTCCTGGTAAACAAATGTTCAATAAATAAATAAATCAATAAATCTGAATTGTAAGCATCGGGCATAGCACAATAATTTGCGTTTCATTTGTATTCCTGACAACAATCAATAGCTGGAAGTTTCAGGATATAGCAGTATTGTCAGAAATGTTTAATAAAGATTCATCACAAATCTCCACCCCTTTTTAATCCTGAACTAATTAATCAAGTATGACCCCTAAATTGCTATTAAGGTTTTTAGACTTGTCGTCATAAAGTTTATTTTCTTAACACAGAAAATATATTTTAGCAGCAGTTCATCAAAGTGGAAAAAATTATGTGCAGTCACACTTCAGTTAACATTTATCACCCTTTACCATAGGAAGATGGGGGCAAAAAGCATTCTATACACTCCTGAGTAGAAAAATCCAGTCTTCAAAGGGTGTTAAATCCAGTAAATGTAGAGCTGTACCATATGTCATTTATTCAGTGACAACAATCCAGAACAAGAAGTGCTAGCATACCTACTTCTGGGAAGATCATGGTGTTGATCAGATATTGACTTTGTTTAGTTTAAGGAAACCATGTGTTCTGTATGTATATAATATTATTCAAAATACTTTGAAATAAACTGACAGGCACAAGTGCAAATCTAATTAATGCATTACACTCTATATTCTCATCACAGGGGAATGTTAATGCTATTATAGCTGATGATCCACACTGCAAAAGCCAGGAATTTAGAAGATTCATGCATGAGTGGGGATTCAGACATATAATATTCAGTCCACACTATCCACAACTCAATGGACAAGTAGAGAGAGCTATCCAAACAGTGAAAAATCTCATGAGAAAGAGCTGGAGCAAAGTCAACGAAGATTGTCATACTGCAGTTTCAGATTATAAGAAAGCTCCTCTACAGTGATGCATTCTGTCACCTGCACAGTTGTTAGTGGGCAGAAGGCCCGAAAGCAAATTACCTACCTTAGCTACATTACTGATAACCTGAAAATTAATACAAATTAAAGGAAATCCTGGAAATAAATCGGGCAGAGATAGAAATGTTGTTATGATAGAAACTGTAGGAGACTACTGTATTTTAAGGTAAAAATAAAGCAAGAATATGAAAGCCATGGGAAAAGTTTGTAGTTTGAAAATTAAGTTGTTGAGAAAGCAGCTGAACCAAGGTCCTATGCTATTTGTGGGGACAAAAAAATGGAAAGCTGTATAGGAGTAGCAGAAGACATTTGTATAAGACAAATATATTGCAATTTAAGGAAGAAAAGCAACTAGAATTGTCTAAGCCAGTAATGTTGCAGAAAAAGAGACTGTGCAAACTGTTGTAGCCAAGAGATGCATATAAAGACGGCTCTAGTCAGTCCTCCAAGAACACTTGGTATATAAAAATGACAGGCCAGAACATATTTCAATAAACTAGTATCCAATGTGGTAGATGACCAGCTTTCTTGTTACAGGAACATCTCTGCTTACAAATGCAACCAAAAATCAGTTGGCAGACAACATTTACAGAACATGTTCATTCAAAATATGGCTCTTATTTTCACAGAAAACATATGGACCAATAGATAGCAGTCACATAATTCAGTTTATATAAAAAACTCCTGACACATAACAGCAACCAAAGAACCAAACACAAAAAATAGGCTTGAAGTATAGTCAACAGAAAATATATTTAATCAATAACCTCTTTCATTCCTAAGTATCATGGAACATCATCAGATAACTAAAATTTCTTATGAACACCCCTTATGTACATACTGACATCTAATCAAATTACTTCAGATAAAATTATATACATAACTATTTAACTATTTAATTAATTAAGCAATCAACATCTCTTCAACAGTAAAAACAGTTGAAACCTTCTTCAATTAATAATAATATATACAAAATAATACATCATAAGTCCATAACACATTTAATCTATAAAATGTATAAAAATGTATAATAAAATACATAAAATATTTATATACATATATATATATATATATATATATATATATATATATATATATGCACGCACACACACACATATATATATATATATATATATATATATATATATATATATATATATATGCACTCAAAGTACAACAATAACAGAATTTACAATCTGTCAGCCCTTAATACCAATGCACTAGTTATAGATATTCTGTCATTAATGCCTGGGCTTTGGGTAGCATTTAATAAGAGCTGCCAATGCAATTCCTTAAACTCAAGATATGAGGAAATACCTTCTCCAAAATATAAACATTTTTTTAGAATTTACACATTCCAACATGTGTTTATATAAGGCATTAGTAGGGTCTTTTTTCTTTATAGAATAGAGATGCTGGTAAATCCTACTCCTAAGGTGCTGCCCCATTTTCACCACATGAAAAGCCAGGCATGATGTACAGGTTACAACATACACTACCCCTTTGGTATTACAATTGTGGTTACCATTAAGTGGTTAAACCCTTGCAAAATTTCCTATTACAGTGTTGACACTATCATTAACGTACCTGTACTGCTTCCACCCCCAAATTTCCTCATAGATCTTTCCTAGGTTTACCCCCACCAGGACCTCCTTTTTTTACCTTCAAAAATCTATTTCAAATTCCTACTCTTTTTCATATGCAAATCCAAGAGCAGCTCCAAACTTCACAGTCAAATTAAAAATATTGAAAATATTTCACCAGTTTCTCTCTAAGGTATCCTTAACCTGGTTGGTACCATTGTCAGATAGCATCACCACAGACAGATTCCTGCCTACTGCCATACTATTAGTGGAGTGACTAATCTCAGGAAAACACAAAATCGACTGATACAGTTTGTGCCTGTAATCAGTAACATAATTTGCCACTGAATTAACCAAAACAAGAGTGTATTTCCTATCTAGGAAGATAGTGAACAAAACACATAAATACACAAAAACATACTCGGAGGCTCTAAATAAAAATCTACCTAAGCAACAGAGACCTCCAAAGCAGACATCCAAGCAAACGCTACCTCAAAACAAAACACACACAACACATAACCCACAAAGTCAGTGTGCCAAGCAGCCACAGCCCTTAAGGCTGAATAATACACCTGATACTGTTGTTATAGGTGACTCTATTGTCAGACACACTGACGTCCCGCTCACCAGGCTGAATAAAGAGAAGGTCACGGTGAGCTGCCTGTCGGGTGCTAGGATCAGACACATAATGCAAGCACTCAGGTCACTCCAAAGCAAATACAAATATGACTCAGTCATTGTACATGCTGGTGTGAATGACCTGAGACATACCTCCCTGGACTACATGAAAAGAGACATAGAGGAGCTCTCTGATCATGTAGCCCAGGCTTGTATGACCCTGCCCTTGAGCAGCATCTTACCCTCACCTAGAATGATGCCACAGTACAAAGACAAAATGATCGATTTTAACAATTGGCTAAAATTTTGGTGTCATTCAAAGGGGATCCAGTGTCTGTCAGCCTGGGATGACATGCTCGACAAGCCACGTTGCTTCGCTAGGGACGGCTTGCACCTGTCACCACTGGGCTTTTGGATATTGGCAAAGGCTCTTGCCACCCCCATAGTGCCTTTTTTAGGCAAGGCTCAAAAGTCAAACCCACCCCCATAGACAGCACAAGGAACAAGAAACTAAGGGTAATGCTGCTAAACGCCCGAAGTCTTAACCTCAAGATGCACGCACTCGAAGCTCTCCTCAGTATGGAGAACATCGATATCTGTGCAGTGATAGAAACCTGGTTCAAGGCTCCAAAGAGCACCACAGCACTACCAGGCTATACCTCGTATCATGCTTTTCGGTCCCAAAACCCGGACCGAACCACAAAAGGAGGGGGAGTTTCAATATTTATCAAGGATATCCACACCTCCAGGTTAGTGGCATTGCACGAAGTATCGGAGACCATCCATGTGCAACTAACAGTGGGCAAGACTGCTTTTCAGTTTATAGCATCCTACAGACCACCCTCTCAAAGTCAGGAATCCCATTCGGCCTTCCTGAAAACATTGGAGAACATGAAGATCTCTCCGAACACCATTATATTGGGCGACTTCAACTACCCAAACATTGACTGGGAGCACTACTCAAGCCCCAGCACCTTAGCCCAAAGATTCCTGGAAATTATAAACTCAAATGCTATGGAACAACTAGTCACCACTCCCACAAGAGGGGACAACATACTAGACCTGATCATTACCAACATGGGGACTCTATGCTCCACACCAGAAGTATATCCCTCATTGGTAAAATCAGACCATAAATTAATTTCACTGGATGTCCACATCCCGACCCCACCCCCAGCCCAGAAAACCACAGTGAAAAACTTTTCAAAAGCGAACTTTTCACTTCTCAAAACCAAAGTGGAATCCTTCAAGGCCCCAGGGCCAGTGGAAACTACAGCCCAAACTGCAGAATCCTATATAAATGCATTCTACGGACATCTCCAGGAATGCATGGATCATGCTATCCCAAACAAAACCAAGACCCAATCATCCAAAGGCAGGCGTCCAGTCTGGTGGACCCCTGCCATAAATAAACTGTACAACAGAAGGAGGAAGCTACTACATGATAGAGCAAAATCCCTAATAGGGAAGGCATCTCTGATCAGTACTAGCAAAAATTACGATCCCTCATAAAATCCTCCAAGGCCAGCTTCGAGAGAAAAATTGCACAGGACACCAAAGACAATCATAAGGCTTTTTCAGTTATGTTAGAAACCTGGGATGCAACTCCCAGACTTGTTCTGAGTTGATTCTAAACGACAAAAAATACACTGAACCCACAGACATCGCCAATATCCTGGCAGACAGGTTCAGTGCAAACTTCTCCACCCCCACAAAAGAGCAAGTATCTATCCCGGCAGAGGGCTGTCTCCCAAACATCTCAGATGCTCAGGTGAAGGCTGCCCTCTCCAAAGCAAAAAACACTGCTTCCATGGGACCAGATGGCGTCCCAGGTTGTGTCCTACATGAACTACAAGAGGAACTAATCCCTCAAATAAAACAGCTATACAATCTCAGCCTCACTACAGGATATGTGCCCACAGAATGGCGTACAGCAACAGTGGTCCCACTCCACAAAGGTGGAGCCTCTACGGACCCTGGAAACTATCGCCTCATAAGCCTGACTAGCTTAGTCTGCAAGGCTATGGAGAGGATCATCATGGAGCTCATAAACAAAGACATTGCGGACCTACAGACACTAGATCCCACCCAGTTCGGCTTTGTCAAGGGCAGATCCTGCCTTTTGAACCTGGTTGACTTCTTTGAAACAGTCACCAAAGCCATAGATGAAGGGAAGGTAGTCCACACAGCCTATCTGGACCTTGCAAAGGCATTTGTCACAATACCCCACTCGGGCATCATAGATAAGCTATCCAGCTTAAATATAAACCCCTATGTCACAAGATGGGTCGCAAACTGGCTCAAAAACAGAACCCACAGAGTGAGAGTTGCTGGAGCCATGTCAGACTCGAAACCGGTCACAAGTGGCATCCCACAGGATTCTGTCCTGGGACCACTCTTGTTCTGTATATACTTTTCCGAGGTACAGGTAAACGTGGGAGGACTATGGCTCACCAAGTTCGCAGACAACTGCAAACTGGGCGCCATAATCAACTCTCCAGCTGACACAAACATCCTTCAAAAAGGTCTCACAGAGACAGATTACTGGTGCCAGCGCCATGGTTTAAAGCTAAATGCCAAAAAATGTATAGTCATACCCTTTGGCAAAAACAATATGCCCACAAATTACCACATAGGCGGAAACCCATTAAGTACAGAGAAAGTTATTAGGGACCTGGGGACCCAAGTTGATAGCAATCTCTCCTTTGAAAACCACATTGCCAAAGTGGTTAGAAAGACCTTCTACATAGCCCACCTCATCACAAAGGGTTTCACATCTAGATCAAGAGAGGTAATCGTGCCCTTTATTCATCCCTCATCAGGCCCATCATAGAATACAATGCCCCTTTTGGGATGTACCTTACCCGACACCTGCAGCAATTAGAAAGACCCCAAAAGTATCTCACCAAGAGGATCAAGGGTCTCAAACAGATGCCATATGCTGCTCGGTTAAAAAAACTCCAGCTCTACTCAGTTGCATACCGCCTACTTCGAGGCGATCTATGCCTGACATACAAAGCTATGTCAAATCCAGAATTAATGGACATGCTCCACCTCAGTAAATCTAAATCCCTTAGAGCCACACGCTCGAGGGACTTGAACCTCAGCACAGAAATAAATAGAACTTGTTGGAGGGACAGGTTCATAACCCAGAGGCTCCCTTCGCTCTGGAATAGAATTCGAGTTCATGTGAGGCAGAGCACCTCACTGAATCTCTTCAAGAAGAATCTCGATAAGTGGATGGGGGATCATAGGTTTGTCCCAGGGATTACTCCCGTGTCACTATTAGACAGAGGCACAGTAAACTAAAACTTAAAAAGGGCACAGTATACTCAAATCAAGGGGTGGCGTAAGCCATACAGAATCGGGCTAGGCTTATAATTGCCCCAGGGCAGAAAGCCTAGTATAAACCTATAAACCTATAAACCTTTAAGAGTCTCCAATTCTTCTAGCCTAATGGGACTAACCCAGTCAACAAAGGATAAATAAAATAAAAATATATAGATATACATATACATATAGAAATGGTGTATACATTTAACCTACAAATCCATATATGTAAAACAGTACAAAGAAACTTTATATATATATATATATATATATATATATATATATATTGATGCAGTTTTAGGGTGCACAACCTTTTATTGATATGTTTTTCACTGACAAGTGAAAAAGCTGGTACAGCTTTTTGAAAATCAGTTGCTCAAACATTAACATCTTTTTCACTATGATACTGTGGTATAGTGGAGACTGGGAAAGATACCTTTCCTCACTGCAGTGCGTTATTGGAGTTGGTATATATAATTATCATGAGGTGTGGTGGATTTTTTTTATGTTTTTTGATCCTTTGTGGATTGATTTTTGTCTTGGTCAACCCTTAGATATCGATTATTTGTGGATTGATATTGTACATTTTCGATGTAAGGTTAGGCTTCCATATACGTAAACAAACACACACACAAAAAAACCTATATATATATGTATATATATATATATATATATATATATATATATGCATATATATATATATATATATATATATATATATATATATATATATATATATATATACACACACACACACACACACACACACACACACACACACACACACACACACATATATATATATATATATATATATATATATATATATATATACATAAATCTATATACACATAAGATCCGAGATTTAATGAATTAGAAAGGGCATATTTCCCATCCACACTATTACATCGATCTTGCACTGGAACTTCTGATCAGCTGATCTGTAGACCAAATCTGATTTACAAATGTTTGAAACATAAAACATCGAACAAAACATGTCGACCATTCATAATACCAATAACACAAATAACAGCAACCAGTATGTTAAAAAAGAAAAAAACATTTCCTTTTCCAGTGTACTAACCATAACCCTACCAAAACTTAGCTCAAATTTGTCTGAATAGTGATAGCATTGAAGGATTTTAAGGTAAGGGGCATTATTAAGGTTAGGGTTAGAGTTAGCATGGATGACTCAGGTGGGTGCTAGTGGCAGCTGAACATGGCTGGGTGCTGTATAATGCAGGGGCACCTTTTCCAACACTTGGGTGTCTGTGATGTTTGTAACAGTCCACTGTACAATTGCAACTGTGTTTGTAGCATTTGTGTGTAAAAATGTTTTCCCATTGTGTGGTGGTTCTGTATGTCCAACTACAGAAGATAAGAAAGTGAGGTCACAGTCATTTCAGTCTATGCCAGTTGGTGACACTGACCTACAGGAGTCACTAGTGCTCTATGTGTCTGCTTCTCAAAAAGAGAGGAGGCTGAAGACTCCTCTCCTTAAAACAAACCAAAGTTTCCAGTGGTTTCCCACTGTCATTTGCAGAGCCTGGTGGCTGCCGAGGTGCAGCAGCAACAAGATGCCCACCTCGGCAATGTGGGGGACTTCTGTCATGACTTGTGGTTTCCTGCTCAGCAGACCCCACTTATTGGGATATTAGAGGAACAAAAATCCATAACATCAGCCACCCAGGTAAATGATGTGTTTGCTTCTTTCTGGGTTAGCCTGGCATTCAGTCATGCCAGGACCCCACCCTATCCCTATCCTAGTGTTTTCCTTCCTCATGATTCATTCCTCATTCCTTTTTGTTGTCCAGTTCTCTCTATCACCATATTTCCACTATCTGTATATATGCATCCACTCACTGTGCTACTCATCCATTTTTATATAGTACCCATATATGTTGGCTGGCTTAGTGGTGTAATGGTTAGCACTGTCGCCTAACAGCAAGAGGTTCTCTGGGTTAATTCTCAGCTGGGGTGCCTTCTGTGGGGAGTCTGCATGTCCTTCCTGCATTCATGTGGGCTTCCTCCCACATTCCAAAGACATGGAGTAGGTGGATTGGACACTCTAAATTGGCCCTTGGTGTGAGTGTGTGCATGCGAGTGTGTGGTGGACTCTCTGAGGAGGGTTGGGTATCGAGCTAGCAACCAAACCCAATAAAACCCATACTTGATACAGAAACAGCTAGTGCTGAAGGTGCTCAATGCCCAATGCGTTGAATGCATGGGAGTGAATCCTGCCCGATGTGCTGAATGCATGGGAGCGAATCCAGGACCCATATATGTTTGTGTCTGTGTTCTATGTCTACTTGTCTTCCCTGCTACTTGCCTTTCTCCCTCTATACCTTCCACAGCCACCTGTCATTGTCTTCCCCATCCCTTCTTTTGTAACACTTATAAAAGGGTCTGTTTTCCAACAAAAATAAAAACTTCCTCCCTCAGTCCTTCATACTTTATGGTTACTCTTCTGTATTTCCCCCACTTGCTTTTCTTACATTTCCTGCTTTAATTTCTTCTGCATTTCTTTTGTATTCATATGATGAGTACAGTTACCACTTTGCTGTGGACATACACAGTGATGTAGCTGTTGCCTTCTATTCTGCCATTCTTGTGCTCGATGGGCACTATATACAGTTATGTGGCAGGATACATCACTCAGCTGCACCTACATGTCTTGCCTCTGATTTCCAAACATCCTATCACTGCTTATCATATTTATTTGTAAGCCCATTTTTTGCTCCCCACAGCTGTCTATCAGCTGCTCCTAGGGCATTCTCTTCATCCACTGCATCTACTGAGCCACCCACCTAACTCCGTTGGATTATCTCTGACCCATGTTTGGGATGAGTGAAGAGACTGAGGCACCAGAGAGTAGCCATACTGCTGTCAGGGAGACTTTCACTTCAATTACCAGCCTTTTGCTGGCCCAGTAATGCCCTGTGGGTGGAATGTACAGTAAGCAACCTCACTGTCCCACCCCTCACTTTCACAAGATGTTGACATAAGTAAGCTGCCCCTCCTCCAAGCAGCACAATACACAATTGTTTCCTTGGTCTTCACCAAGAGATCAGTTGTACACCACTCTCCCCTTTCCCCGAGAATGGGCATGTCCATCCTCCTTGCGTGCGCCATCAAATACCTCAGTCAATACTCTAACTTGAATCACTTCAGCTGTAATCAAGGCTTTACCCCTCTGTCATGCAGGCAGCCTAGCACTGTTTATCTCACTGTCACTACTTTTCTGTTTATGCAGTCCTATGCTTGAAATGCTGGTGCTGTTCAATAAGTAATAAATGTCAAATTAGCTGCGCATCTTGTCATGTAATGACATCCTCAAAAGTTAGCACTGTAAGGAAATGCAGGACTTGTCTTCTTAGCATAATTAGAATAACTGCTTCTTATATGCAAGCAGTGTTATATACACTGTTGCTGTCTGTCCCTCTGTATGGATAAATGTATGTTTTCCTTAGTTGATTGAGCATCTGTTTTGTCAAAGGACTTCCAGATTTGCTATATTTGTTGAATGCATTCCTTATTGAGTGCTTTATTGGTTGAGTTGTGGAAATGTCAAACAGGGAAAAGTTGATTTCAAAATGTAGGTGTAGGCCGGTTATGTTAATGCTGAAACTTTTAGATATATAAAAAGTTTCAGGATTAGGGAGTAGAAGTGTGTGAGAAAGTGTTTGCTGGTTAGGGTAAGGACTAGGAACTGGGATAGGTTTAGTGTTGCAAATGTTTGTGGGTTGGGGCTCAAATAAGGGTTAGATAAGGAGATATGTTTAGTGCAGTGCAAGTGTTTGCAGGTTAGGGTTAGAGTAAGAATTAAGAAAAGGGACAAATTTAATTTTGTGTGTGTGCTTTTGTATGTATTGTGTGTTCGAGCTGTTCTGTGTAGTGGCAGTGTTATGGAAGGTAAGGTATAGCTTTATGATTAGGGACACAGTTTGGGCTAGGATCAGCATGCATTAGAAAGGTGGTGCAGGGAGGAGGGATAACTGTAACCCTAACCATGACCCTACACATGACCTTAGGAAAAAAAGAAACATACCATAACTTTACCACTTTTCAGACAAATTTGTTATGAAGGTAGTTGGAGGGCTTTGTGATAGGACAGCAAAACTAAACTGCATGCTTTCCTTTTCCAGTCTTTTTTTGATATGTTTTTTGGAATGCCAGCATCAATCAGTTGGAATTCAGTGCTTGTACAGTTTGGCGATTAAACATAAACCCATATATACATACACACACACACACACACACACATATATATATATATATATATATATATGACAAGAAAAAGGTGCACATGTAGCAATGCAGTTTACCAAAAAAGAAGAAAGAGACAGCACCCAGATGTCTGAGAAGAAAAATATTTAATTGATAGCAACTCCCATAAACAGCAAAGTCTGTCTCCACAAATGTGGAGCTTCTTCACTGTTGACATAATCCACATTCACCCCAATATTTAAATAAAGAAGGCAGAAAACAGCCATCTTAAAATTGAAAGGTTCAAAAAATAAGGGAACATAATACAAATAATGATTTTCAATGTATTTAAAGAATGAGAAAACTTTATAAATGCTTGCTGTTGACAAATTGAATGGAAAATAAAATTATAGTGTCTGCAGTTATAGTTTATTGCAATGCTGACATCTAGTAGTCAAATCATAATAATGTATATATGCAAGCAAATGTACCCACACATCAAATGGTTATGAGAATAAATATTTATTTATAAATTCAGCCAGGACACATGGGAACTTTTCCTAGTTGTCATTGTTGTTTAGGGGATCCATTTTGAAGGAGCACTTCCTGTTTACATTCCAGACACAGAGACAGTCTGGACAAACAGGGAAGCAGATGGCAACAGGGGGAGATGAAGTGGTGAAAGCGATGAAGGAGAAACCAAAAACTGAGACCAGACAAAGTGATGTTTCAAAGAAATCTGTTTGATGGAGATGAGTCAGCAAATGATGGATGTATAATCAGAACCCTCCAGTTGGTTGGAAGGGTTGCAGGATGATTTACTTAAAGAAATGGTGGTGCTGAGTGAGCCAGAAAATGAACTTGATGTTTCCTGAGGGGACATTATGGAGAAAATGCAAAAGGACGAACTAGTGACAATCCTGAAGAACAGTGGTAAGATAGAAAAGAAAAC